>NC_090923.1:35834131-35936631 GCF_040938575.1 Ambystoma mexicanum | reverse complement strand
TCAAGCCAAAGTATTCAACGTTATATTTAACGACCAAATCATTAGGATTCTTTCACTTGGAAGTTAAAAACAATATTTCTTTATGTTCCTAACTTTTTTTGCTGGAATGGGTGTTCACTTTTCTAATTCATTCCTACTTGAAAACAAAATTAATGTCAGTACTTTGCTTGAATGGTGCTTTGTGACACCAAATAATCGAACAAACTCAGGGAGAAGGCAAAGTTTTCTGTTTCAATATCAATTGTCTAAAACAGGGACTTACAACATACATCAACCGACATTCGCTCAAGCTCTCAATACATTTTACATAAAAACACATTTATATACAAAAAATTAATCATAAGTGACATCATACTACGTGACAAATGAGAAAAACCTATGAAAGGTTGTGATAGGCTCAAGGGGAACATCCAAGTATACTTTCCATAAGGGCTGGGATTGTGATTGGATGTCTACTGTCAGGTGGACAACTAATGCCTACCTTTAAAATATGTCCTCTTTAACACTATTAAGTACCCAGTATCTCATTGGCTCTCAAATTATAAGACCATTTGTTATATGGCCCTCTGCAATTGGTCGGCACGCTCGTGCCTTGTCTGAAACATTCGGTTCACTTAGCAGCACGTAAGCTCAGACCCAGGTGCCAGGATGTGGACTTGACTTTACCTCCCCACCCAATTAGCACAACGTCTCTCATCAGCCATGCCTTCTGCCAAGAAGATTGTCTTTCAACTTGGCCTTGCAAACTATTCTTGTCTCTGGGAATATAAGGGACTTCAAGCACGCACTATCGCTGTTCTAGAACTCCAATCACAACTCTATTTCCATCCTTGGCTCATGTGACAGGAGACCACAATTTAGTCAATTTTACAGCATTTAAATGTGTTAAATGAATAAAACGTGGCATGCTTGGTGTTCTTTCTTTGCACCTTAACAAGGGATGATGAGCTTCTCACATTCAACACCTTCAAGAATACATAACCGGCCTTGGCTGCTTTGACTTTGACTCCAGGCCAAACAGCCTCGCCATTCATATCCACAATCTCAACTAATTCTTCATGCAACACAGTTCGCTGCCTTTCCTCCCCATGGGTCTGGGCTTACTAAATTCATGACACTGATGTCCAGCATCTATACAAAGGCAGCTTCGCCTGCAGTCTATTCCCTACATATAGCAAGCATCTAAGATTGCTTAACCTACTTGCGTTGCTGCATCTGTACAGTTATTGAACAGCTTGCATTCTCTGCAGTGTATCACACAAATGCAATCTTCTTCTAACATATGAAAGTTTACTCGATTCTTAACTTCATCATCAGTTTCTATAAGGTCCATGCATTCTCTTCAGCCAGTATCCTTAGTGGGTCACATTCGTCTCTCGTGATGTCACCAGCTCCTCTTTCACTTGTTTTCATATTCCTACAGGGAGTTCCTCCCTCAGATTATGGTCTCTTCGGGAATACATTTGATAGGTTTTCTCAGTGGGTATCTTCTATCAAATATTTGTCATGTTATTGTCAGAACTGCTGGTCTCAAGCATGCCACAATCTCAGGCTTCCGACATACAGGAGGTAAGGGGGCGGGATTTCCTGCAGAGGCATGTAACTGCTCCTCTACATTCTTCCCTCTGGACGAGTCCTTGACCACCTCCTCAATTGTCTCCACATCTTGATACTTTCTCTTCCTGCGCCTACCTGCAAGGCAAAAAACCTTGGGGTCATCTTCGACTCCACACTCTCTTTCTCTCCTCACATATCTGACGTCTCTAAGAAGTCACACTACCAGCTACACCTCCTCAGAGGTATCCTTCCTTTCCTCTCCTTCCCCCAGAATCTCACTGTCTCCAGAGCCCTGGTTCTCTCGAAGCTGGACTACTGTAACAGCCTCTATCTAAATCTTCCTGCCTCTACTCTCTGCCCTTTGCAATTCATCCAGAACAGGACTGCGAGACTTGTCCTTGGCCTCAAGCCCAGGGACCGTATCTCTCCAGGACTGAAATCACTACACTGGCTCCCAGTGGCTGCGAGGATTAAGTTCAAAACCCTCTGCATTGTCCACAAGGCCTTCTGGGGCCTTGGGCCAAAATACCTTCAACTCTCTCTTTCGAAATATCTTCCTTCTCGAGGTCTTCGCTCATCCACCTCTAACTACCTCAGGGTCAGCCGCTTCTCCAAGCAACGAGCTGGGGGTAGATCTCTCTCCGCAGCAGGGGCCTCCCTCTGGAACAGCCTTCCTGCCTCCCTGAAACTTGAGGAGAACCATCTCAGGTTCCTGAAGCACCTCAAAACCTTCCTCTTTGCCTCTGCTTTCTCTCCCTCTCTCCCCTGCTAAAATCACTGAACCTGCACTGAATCTGCTACTGGGCCACTCACCGATCTCGGTCCTTGGCCCAACCACTCTTCCCTGCACTGCCTACCTGCACTACGGGACTGTCTCTGTATCCTACAGCCCCTTCTCCTGGCACTTACCTTGCACTAGCCACCAGCTGGCCCTATTATTTATCTTGTATTCTACTAACCATGTACTGCACTTTCCTTGCACTTGCCACCAGCTGGCCCTATTATTTTTCTTGTATTCTACTAACCATGTACAGCACTTTTCCCCCTCTCCCCTTCCCCTTGCACTTTTCCCAGTCCCCTCTACCCTTGCACTTGCGCGATCTGAATGACACCTGGCCTAGTAGGATCGTGGTCTGTCTCCCCTTCTCCCCCCCCTGCCTCGTCGCGCCTTGAAACACTTGTGTATAGGCGCGTTACAAATGCCATATCATATCACATCATATCATAAGTCCAGATATTCATCACCCCCCTCAGGATGCCGGCTGATTTGACATGTTAATCCACACTTCAGGTCATGTAGCTGCACTGTCCATTCAGATTGCAATAGACCCATTGTCCCACGGACTTCTTATGATTCTTTGGATACAGGAACTTTGTTCCTTCAGGTGCTATGATGCTGGCCTCTATGTATTTTCTGACATCTTCATCAGTCAATTCCCTAGGTCCAAACCCTGATTCATCATCGATCATGACCTTCATTCCTACTGCTTTCTTTGCCGTCTTCTTACATTGAGCAATTCTTATTTTAATTACACAGAATCCAAACATCACCATGATTAATATTGCTCCAAGAAACCTGAAGATATTTGCAATCCACTGTGGAATCCCTGAGAATATGGAAGCAAACCAAGTGTCATTTATGATGTCTTATGTCTCGTCTTTCATCTGGTTATGCAGGTTCATCAACAGTGGTATGGCCTCTGTCAAGGTCATTTCTCATCATTGTGAGAAGGTGTAAAACATGCAACATGATGGCCTGATTTTGGCACAAACTCCTCCTTCCATTGCTGTGATCATGTCAAGGACATATCTGTTCTGCAGGGTCATTAGTCATATGGCTCTTCCTTGATGGCATTGAATTCCTTTATGGTAGTTTTGATTGTCTGCAGGAGATCCCATCTGGTAATTTGCAACCATTTAGCATTGGCCATCATCTGGATCCCAGGCATAAAGATAGTCGTAAATATTGAAGTAGCCTTGCTGAACAACCTGTGCTCATAAGGAATGGACTCATATGCTTCTATTGATTTGGCTGAAAATGTATTCCCATGTCAGCAGTTTGGTATGCTTAGCCCATGACTTCATACATCTGTCGTTCACTCTCTGCACCTCTTGTACATATTCTGACTTTAGTAAATGAGCTGTGCAGGACAACAGTCCTTCTTCCGATCCCTCCTTGGATTTCACACATCCATAGACCAAGAATTGAGTTTGTTCCGGACCTCCAGGTCATCCAGCTACTTCTGTTCTATCAGGGCTGTTCATTCTTTTAATCTCTTCAATGACTACCTCTTTCTGTTCTGTCGCAAGATACGTAAGCTTCTTGCTCTTCCATTCAGGTTCCTTTCCCTCTGTGTAGTCTTGATAAAATCATCCTGGAAAGGAAACAACCATTTCGACCTCCAACTCAAAGTGGCACAACTTCCCTGTAATTTTCCTCTGGTCATGCATGCTGCAAGATGAACAAGGCACCTGGTATCATGTTCTGGGACCTCTCTGGAGATGAAAGTTCATACTGTAGTCATAGTGTATGAGAGTGCAGACATAGAAACTCTCCTTAGATGTTCTCTCTCCCGCCTTTCTCATGTGCTGATATGACGTGTTATTACCCAAGTGTACTGCATTGTTTAGATAGGTGTTTAAACCCTCTGCACTTCTCTTATGTCTTACAATGTCAGAGTTTGCATAATACTTATGAAGCAAATCAAAAACAGTTTTCACAGTGGGGAAGAACATAGGAGTCGCTGCGTCAGTGGTAGTAAGCAAATCAAAAGCGCTTCCCATATTGGGGGGGAACCATACAGGTTCCGCCCACTCAGAGGAAGTACAAGTATGATAAAGACTGTGAAAAAGAAGGAATAGAAAGACAAAGTGTGTAATTGTGAAGGAATATAGTATGCACCAAAACATGGGCAACCACCTTTTGCGCCATCTTGGTACTTGTAGTTCATTCTTTAGTACCATGCCAGCTTCCATATTTCTCATCTTTAATACAATTTATCAAATTTCTTTACACTTGTAACTGTAGAAGTTGCTCAATGATTGCAATTAGAAGCCTTCTAATTGCTAGGCAGACTCCTGTGCAGTGCCCTTAGGGACCCCTGCACAGAGTTAAGACTACAAGTGGTAGTACAAGTTCACCTTTGGTACAAGCCTGTACTACTATGTTAAAGTGGTAGCAGTGACTGAGCAGCCAGACTTATCTCAAGAGAAAATGAGCAGTAGTAGAGATTACACAAAGGACTACACTTACTGTGACTCAAACAAACACTGACTCAAGGTTTCTGGTTAAAAAATATAAGTACATTTATTTCTAAACCATCTGTTCACAAAACACTTCACTTCTAGTAAAATAAAACCACACTTCAAATACACTACACACAACCAATTCCCCTTGTGCAATACAATTCAAGGTAAGTACCTTAGGATTTGACAGACCGGTGTTATGAAACAAAAGACGTTACCAGGAATACATATGCGATCACTTTTTGACAGTAATGACAATTCAGTCTTACTAAAGATAAGCGTACCTGCGGGAAGAAATGTTACTGTAGTCAAACACACTTAGCCCATGAATTAATACAAGAGAGTTGGGGATAAAAATCATAGGCAATACTATTGTCAAGGCACAGAGAATCAGAGGGCACCTTCTAACACGAAAATAAAAGTCAGTAGGCCTGCGCCAGTGTTAATTGGAACAAGGTCCCTGTTGCCGAGGATCACACAGTTAGAACAGTTCACGATTCAAGGTTGCCAGGAGTACTTAGATATTGTCGGAAGAGTAGGCAAAGGTTATAAGAGGGAAGTAAGAAAAGGACAAGCCTTTGGTGAGGAAGAAGGGTTCACCCCAATTCCTCGAAGTCAGACACAGTACCTTATTCGTTGAAGAACGCTGGTGCTACGGCAGTTGTTCCTGGTAGTTTCCTGCAGACTCACGGTTCCTGGAGCTTCAGTCGTGGAGACAAGAAGGAGGACGTCTGGAGGGATCTGCACTACCCATGGATGAGGCCAGCAGCAGCGACGATGAATTAAAGGTGCGCTCCTTTAAAACAGGAGAGGCTCTTCAGATGGCTATCCGGGCGACTGCAGCAGTGTGCAGCGATTTCAACCACAAAGAGGATCCTCTGGCTGTGGAAGATGAGCTGGTTGACCCTACCAGGCTCAAGGGAAGAAGACTCCGGACTGGATTTTTTCTGGTAGTTGAAGGGTAGATAGCTCAGGACAGCAGCAGGGTCTAACCGGGACTTGGGGTTGCAGCAGCCGTCTTCTTCTCCGCTTCTCTTCGGTTCCTTGCAGTTCCAGTGGCGACTCTGACTTCCAGCCCAAGAGTCCTGCCTTTTATGCAAAAATCCCCAATTCACACAGCCTGGCTGTCAATCACTCAGCAGGGGGGTTGTCCGGCCCGGACAACCACCTCAGCCAATCACTACAAAATGCGACTTGGATCTCCAAGGAGACCCTGTGCATGGGGTGACTACACACCTCCCTCACATTCAGCCCACCTAGACACCCAGGCGCCAAAGGAGAGCTTCTTCATAGAAGCCCGCCAAACCACGGTGAACAAAGAAGTCAAACCTGGTTTGCCACGCAAAGTAAGACACAAGAAGGACTTTAACAAAAAGAAATGGTGACTAAATCCGACCGGAGCCGAAATAAAAAGTATTTGGGCAAGCGAGTTTAAGTTCGAGGCTACCACAATAGCCTGGAACAGTACCACGTTTATATAGTATAATCGCAGTAGAAAAGTTAGGGTAGGTACCACTGCCAGCAGCCAAGACTAAATGTTAAAAGAACAAAACAAAGCTCAGAGATGCACAGACAAAAAGGGGTAGGGATTAACCCTTTCCAATACTCCATGTAAGATGGGGTGTACTGGGTCTGCAGTTTTTAAGTGACTATATAAAGTTAATTGCAACTTTACATGTTTCTGGGGGACAGTAATCAACCCCAGAAAAATGGAGTCAGTGGGAAGTCTAGAAGACAACCCTGTGTCACTGCACTGAAGGTGCTGTGTAACACACACAAAAAGGGGGGCTCATGGAGTGGTGTGCTCCAGAGCCCAAGATCACATAAATAGTAGAAATACACATGGCAAAACACATGTAAGAGTGGGAAAAAAGGCTCACACTCTTACCAGGTGGAAAAAATAAAGCCCAGAAATCCAGCAAAGCTGCTGAGGGACTCACTAGGTGAGGGAAATTAGCCATAACTGAGAATACTCCCTAACACTAATCACAGGGCCATTTTTAGGATCCCATTAAAAAGTGTGAATATCAACGTCTCTTCTGACATGAGCAGGATAAGCTTGAAGTATAAATATAAAAACAGCAAGCACAAGCCGATGCATATCACAATCAGTAACTGTTTAAAACAGGTATGCACCACAAAATAAATATGGATAATGATCTTGTTTCCAATTGCTGATCAAGAACTGGCATTTAGGCATAACTTTGATGCATCAATGTGTTTCTAAAGTTCATTTTTGGCCTACTAATATTCTCAGCAAGTCCTTGTACTCCTGCTAAAATATCTATAAGGAGTGTCCTGCAAATTCTAGTCCAAGCTAAATCTGTATCATTCACAAGTCGTTGCTTTGTCATCCTTCTTTTTCATCATCGATTGAGTCTGCACACGCTAAAATTCTCCTTCTTGTCTTGCTTCTGGATTGGCAACAGTGGAGAGAGGGTTTTGCCATTGTAGGCTTTTACGTTGCACAAGTGAAACCAAGCTCGTCTTCCTTGGACCTTTACAGCTGAAGGGGTTATATTTCCAATGTAAAAGGGGCCATTAAAATGTGGTTCATGCCACTTTCTAGTAAAGTTTTTGATCAGGATAAGGTCACCAACATATAACATAGGTGCCTAGAGAAGTTCAGTTGGGTTAGTTGTTGAATTGTCTTCATCTGTGTTCTGAGATCGACCCCGCTGGCGCTTGAGTTGATCTGAAATGAGAGAGATGCTGGAGGTCATACATGTCAAATAATCATGCAATTCATCACCTAAAGTTTTAGCTACACTCTGGGCATCACTTCTTCTCCTAGATAGAGGTGTAAGAGGCATTCTCATACATCACTCTGTCAGTAGCTTGTGAGGAGTGAGGTGATGGTGTGACCCTGGCTGATTCTGAAGGGCATATAAAGCTAGGGATTGGCAATAGAGCATCCCTTCTTCAAAGTCAATGTAATTGTGGCAATGCTTTCTTTAAGGAGGCTGTTGAGTCTCTCACATTCCTGTTCACTTTTGGGTGATAAGCAGAATAAAACTTGTGTTTATATTCAATAGAAGCCCTCTATGTTTGAATAGCTCATTAACAAAATGTGGCCTGTTGTCGGATCTCAGCACTTCACACACAGCCCCTCTCTGAAAAATCTTTGCACACTAAAAACTTTGTTGGGCAAGTGGCATCATTATGTGTACACGAGCCTGCCTCGATCCACCTAGAGAAGCGACACACCACCACTAATAGATTCCTATCTCCATTATATACTTGCAGCTTATCGACATAGTCGATATGCAAATGCTGAAATGGACCATTCCATCAAGGTATTACCCCTCTAATTGTTCTCAGTGTATACCCAGCAGTAACATTTTGACACACAATGCAGTTTACCATAAATAGTTCTATATGTTCAAAATGTTTTGGAAAGAACCAGTTTTCTTCTATTGTAGCACCAAGACTCTCCATAGTTACATGCGCGGGGTAATGTAGCTGTTCAAGCATGACTTTTATTAAATGCTACTGGCATCAGTGGCTTTCCAGTGCTATCTTGTCACCATAATGCTTCTGTGAGGGATGAAGAACACCCCCTTCATTTCCTTAATTCCTGCTCGTCCTGTGGTGCCCTCCCTTGAATCTCCATTAGTTGGGTTATCAAAAATGTATTAAACCCTTTTTGCATCATTATGGTTGTAACTACTTTCTCTTTAATATTCTTGGTATCAAAACTTGAACTATCTGGAGAATATGCAACCCTTTTGGCTTCTTTGTCTGCCGCTTCATTCCCGCAAGAGATCAAATCTGTTTGCTTAGTGTGAGCTGTGCATTTAACAACGGCTATTGCCACTGGGAGTTGTAGTGCCTTAATAAACCTGTCCAATAAGGATGCATGCTGCACTGGAGTGCCATCCGCGCAGAGGTAGCCCCTCCTTTTTCAACTTGCTAACCCTGCATGTACGGGTGACATCAAGTAGGCAAAGTCACTATACACCGTCACTTCCAGCCCTTCATGTTTCTCGAGCACGACAATAAGCACTACTAATTCTGCTGCTTGCACTGAAAAGTGAGATGGTTGCCTTGCACTTGCTACAACTTCACATTCTCCATTTTAAGTTGTGCCTCATTACTGCTGCGCCTGAATGCCTTTCCCCAATAGTCTGATCAATTTTTGAAGAACCATCAATTAAGAGAATTTCCCTTCCCACGAAAGCATTTTCCTGTACTCAGGGTTATATCATCATAAAATTCAACATAATTAGCACAGTCCTGCACATGATCGCCTTCTTTTACTGGCTCAGCTATAAACGTGGCAGGGCTCACTATTTTACATCTGACAATTTTAATCGTTGGATTAGAAATCATTACCTCATAAGTTGAAGCTCTTTGGGATGTTTGTTTGTTTGTTTGTTTGTTTTTATTACTTATATTGCGCACCAGACCCGGAGGTAACCGGGCGCATTTTATAAGACAACTTAAAGCTTAGTTACAAGAGCACATGGCAAAATAGAGAAACATAAACAAAAAATATAATAATATACAACAGAAATATACAAAAATATATAATAGGCGAAAATGAGGATGCATGTATTTACAGTCCTTTTGTATTTTGTCCTGATCAGAAACTACTAGGGATTAAATAAGTCCAGGCAATGGGTGAACTATTGTTTGTCTGCACTTTTGATCCACGTTATGAGGTTATGTCGGAAGGTGAGGTAGGGTTGGTCAGTTTTCAAGGTGGATGGTAGGGAGTTCCAAAGTTGAGCTGCTTTCACCTGAAAGCTACAGCCACCAACTCTAGTCAATTTAACTCTAGGTATGGATATGTTGTTGGAGTTGGAGGATCTGGTGAGTCTTGTAGGTTTTATTCTCGTGAATCTCGTAGAGAGGTAATGTGGTGCGGCGTTATTAAGGCATTTGTGGACCAACAAGGCAACTTTTAGTTGGATTTTCTCCTGAGTAGAAAGCCAGTTATTGGCTCGTCTAAATTCGGTGATGTGGGCTCTCCTGGGAATACCTAGCGCTGCTCTAAGTGCATTGTTCTGCAAGATTTGAATTCTTTTGACAACTTCCTTATTAGCCCCGATATAGAGTGAATTGCAGTAGTCCAGCTTTTATAACACGAGCGCTCTCGCAAGTGTGATGCAGCTGTTGTTCGATAGGAAGGGTTTGCCTGCTCTTATCAATTTACAGGTGTAGGCAGTTGCAGAAGCCATCGCGTTGACCTGTTTATTGAAAGAGAGGGTGGAGTTCAGGTAGAAACCCAGTGTTTTAACCTCATGGGCGGTTGTAATTTGGTTGTTGTCAATAATAAAGGAGGAGTAGTTAGGGCCCAGTTTTTTTAGGGTAGAGGGTGTGCCTAGGATGATGATTTCAGTTTTGTCATCATTCAGGCATAGTCCGTGAGTGGCCATCCATGCCTGGATGAGGAGATACTCTGTTCACCAAGGCCAAATCCTTGTCGTAATCACCGGTAAGTGGTAGGTGAATCTGAGTATCATCTGCATAATTAGTGTAGGTGATACCAAGAGAATCCAGATCATCGAAAAGGGGCTTAGTGAAGATGTTGTAGAGTGTGGGAGAAACACAAGATCCATGGGGTACACCACATGTGATGGGGATGGAGTCTGCTGCCGCAGTGGTGGAGAAGACTCTCATAGTCCTATTATTCAGGAACGATTGGATCCAATTTGTTGCTTGTTCTGAGAAGTGCGCAGCCATATCCAAGTGCCTACAAAGGACCTTGTGGTCAACAAGGTCGAATGCAGCTGATAAGTCCAGGAGCAGGAGTAAGGCTGGTTTGCCTTGATCCCTTAGCTCATCAATTTGCGCCTTTAGGTCTAAGAGGGCAGTTTCGGTCCCGTGCTGAGGACGGAAGCCAGACTGCCGTACTCCTAGTAAATTGTTGGTTTCAAGGTGTTTCTGTATTTGAGAGGAATGGCACAGTGGTGATTGGGCAGTAGTTCGTGGGTATGGCTGGGTCTAGCGTCTGTTTTTTAAGCAATGGGAGTACCCAAGATTCTTTTAGGTTACTGGGTATGGACCCTGTTGCGAATGAGCCGTTAATGAGTTTTGAAATAAAGGGAGACAGGTCTCTAGCTGCGTCCTTTATCAGTTGGGCTGGACATTGATCCCCCTGGCAGTTTGATGGTTTGAGTGACAGTATGATTTTTTCAGTCTCAATAATAGATACTTTAGAGAACTTGAAGCGAGGATTGTCGATGTTATTTTTGGGAGGGTTGATAGTTGTTTTGGGTTTAGTATCCAGACTGAGCGAGGATTTTTTCATGGCAATTTTAGATTGGAGAGTTGTCACTTTGTTATCTAGGGCTTGCTGAATGTTGGTGCACCATGTTTTATCTTTGACACAGTTGTCTGGCACTGGGATGGGAGATTCTATTTCCTTTAGGATAATGAAGAGTTCCTTCATGCTAGAATTGGCTTGGGCTATTCTAGTGTTGTAGGTTTCCCGTTTAGCCGACAGTATTTCCTTTTTGTAGAGGGTGGAAATGTCTCTCAGAGTGCTCTTATTTTCTTCAGATGGTTGTAGTTTCCATGCAACCTCACATTGTCTGTTTTTGGTACGAAGAGTTTTTAGGTGGGGGGTGTACCAGGAGTTGAGGTGGGCTTTAGGTTTGCTTCGTCTCACTTTAAGTGGTGCAATTACGTTCAGAGCAGATGACATAATTTTGTTGTACACATTCACTAGAGTTTCAGGGTCCAGGTTATCTGGTAATGAATTAAGTGTAGGGAGGATAAGCGGGAGTACGTTATCTCGGGTGATGTTTTTCTTATTCCTGGTCGGGATGGCTGGTGTTGGCTGGGCTAAGGTAGGAGTAGGTCGGTCCGTTTCTAGAAGAAATGTTATAAGGTGGTGGTCTGTCCAAATTAGTGGGGAGATCGATAGGACGGAGGCATTGCAATGGTGGTCTGCCACCCAGTCAAGTATTCTACCCTTGTTATGGGTAGGGTGAAGTACTTTTTGTGAGAAGCCTAGTTCAGAGAGTAAGTTAGCCACTCTGCTTGCCTGTAGGTCGTTTTGATCATTGAAGCCCAAGTTGAGATCCCCTAGTAAGATGACTTGTGATGATTGTTTTAGGTTATGCGATAGAATGGTGGAGATGTCCTCCTCGAAGGTTCCAACAGGGCCTGGAGGTCTATAAATAAGGTGGATGGTGAGGGTTTGCAAATTTAGCTGTTAGGCTTTCGCATGATTTAGTGTCATTCGAGGGAGCTAGCCTGGTGGATAGGTTGGTTTTAACAATAAGGGCTATGCCTCCACCACAGGCTTCGCTTCTGTCTGCTCTTAGGATGGTGTAGCCGTTGGGGATTGCTATCATCATAGGTGGTCCTGCGGCGGCATGTAACCAAGATTCCGTGATGGCCAGGAAGTCAAGGTTTTCGGTCTGGATAAGATCAGCAATCTCAATGGCATGAGCAATCATGGACCTAGCGTTAATTAGTGCACCTTTTAGGTGGGGGAGAGTGGATGGAGATGTGCATATCTTTTCTTGGGTCGTGATAGAGGTGTGCATGCGTGCATTCTGTGTCTTCAAGTTTATGCTGTGTAGTTTTTCTGTGCCCCTATTAGGTGAAGGTTTGCTACGGTTAGATGAGGTCAGCGTTCTGGCGTGTGGTTCATATAGTTTGGCAAGTCTGGCTCGGAGTCTAGCGTTTCTAGATGTGGTATTGCATGGTTTAGATTCAAAGGTCCAACATTGTTGAGGTTCTTCAGTTTGGACATTACGACTCAACAGTGGTTGGGTTTGAGTCTGCGTCATGGCGGGGGAGTGGACTAAGCGTTGAAAGGTAGTGTGTTCAGTGGTGGGAGCGAGTCTAATTCTGTAGACTGTGAGTGTTGTTAATGTGAGAAGGGCAAAAGTGGCTTGTAAGGTTTGCATCTTGTGGCATCACCGTGGAGGGGTAGGCAAATAGTAGGCAGCCCCTAGGTTTGAGATAGTGGCAACTGACTTTGGTGGGGGTGCCGGCTTCCGCCTGTCGGTCCTCCCTATTGGCAGATATAGAGTCTGCAAGATGATTGGGTCGGCATCGCGGTCGTGAGGCCAAGCCTCCCTCAGGCAGCGGCGTCGGCCATCTTGAGCTGGTTTTCTCCTACGAAGATACGAGGGCCCAAGAATGCACGAGATAAGTGTGCGCAGGGAAATGGGAGACGATAAGAGGGCTTACAAATAGCGTAGGAGGCAGGGGGACTCCTGGATCAGCGGTTTCGAGTGAATGCACTACACGTGCTTTAAGACCCCAATTGGGCTTCCCTGGTGGTGGACATCGGGAGACGCCGTGGACATCTGGAGATCGGGTGAGCTGCTCCTGCGGCTCACCTGGCGAGAGGCTCCTTCCTAGTTGGCGGGCTGGAGGCACATGTCAATGTGCCTTTAGGTTTCTCTAAAATGGCAAATAGAGCACGAAAAGAGTCAAACAGCAGCCCGTCACAATACTTGTGGACTTATCAATTGTGAATGCGGCAGCTGTCAATGACTGTTCACAAGGAAAGTGTCCTTTCATAACTGGGTCTAAAATCCCACTGTAATATTCTAAAGGCTTGTACCCCAATGTAGTTCTCCGTGTTAGTACTCCTGTCATGACTGTCCCATTTGTGTGCAAAAACAGATACAATTCTTCAGCATAATTGGGAATTCCTAAAACAGGGGTTGTACAAATTGCTTTTTCAGCTCCTCAAACCCTTCCTCAATTTCTTCAGTCCAGTCTATTTTTACTTAATCCACTTGTGCCTTCTTTAAAGCTTGCAAAAGGGGTCTTGTGTACGTACTGTAATCAAACACCCAGGCTCTAATATAGTTGCATTACCACAACAAAAATATCTGTTTCACTGTATTTGGCTTTGAGCTCAGTCATTTCAGGTGTCACCTTCTTTCCTTCATGTGAAATCAACTGCCCTATGTATAACAACTATTCTTAGCAGTATTGTAACTTCTCCATGTCTACCTTATATCCCTTGCCTACAACAATAGTCATCAACTGACTAGAATCTTGTCTGCACGCGTGGTGCTACAAATTAAAATGTCATTGACGTACTGTATCAGCGCACTCTTAAGTTCTATATTGCCTAAATCCAGCTGTAGGAATATCGATGGGGACTCGAAGTACCCCTCAGGCAAACGTGTATGTTTCAGCCGAGTTTTGCTGAATGTAAAGGAAGTCAAGTCTTGTGAGTCCTCATGCAACGGGATTGAGAAAAACGCATTTTTCAAATCGATCACTGTGAAATATCGAGCTTCCACCGGGATACTGCATAGTAGTGTCGCCGGGTTAGGAACTAGAGGAAACTCTGCATCTACAATCTGGTTAATCAGTCTCATATCTTGTATAAATCTCCATCACTCTCATTTAGATGTTTTGATTGGATACCCCGCTGTGTTACACAATGATTCTGATGGCACCAGAATCACTTGTTTCATGAGTGCCGAAATGGTCTGAAATATGCCTTCATCAACCTCTCGAGACATGGGGTACTGTCTTACTCAAGGTAAAATCACACCTAGCTACAGTTTTAATTTAACCTCCCCTATTCCCTTTAATAAACCTGTGTCATAAGGGCCTGTGGTCCAAAGGACGCTTGGCACCTGCTCCAAGTCTTCCTGAAAATATGTTGGACGCTGCCACATTATTGCAATTCGCTGTGGGACTTCCTTCTTTTCTATCCTTATCCAGTATGTGATGCTCATAATGAACACCACTTCATCATCTGTCTGGTCTCCCCTGAACATGTCATCATCAGTGATGTCAGTCAATCTGTACCTTTCCTCGAGAGCTATTACTGCTCTCCATGGTCTACCCTCATCATCTACTCCTTCAAGCATTGGCCCTCATTACGACCCTGGCGGAAAGTGACTGACCGGACCGCCACAGCGTAAATAGCGTTTCCGCCATTGCACGAAGGAGCAAAGTGCGGCCCATTCCGACCCATCGGGCACGAGCACCACGGCATGGCGGAAGTGCAAAGTCCGCGATGGCGGAAATGACCCCAAAACGGCCCACACCGCCGCCGTACGGCGCCCTAGGTGCAATACCGCCACCCATCACAGCGGACACCGCAGTGTGCGCCTACCGGAAAGTACGGTGACCGGAAATATACGGAAACGGAAGTTAAAACAAGGGCCCGGAACGGGAAACATCCCGCCGTACACCTATAAAACCACTAAAACCACACAACCACTAAAATCACTACCCTGAAACACACCCCAACCCGTCATCCACCCTAGCGAAACCAAGAAAAATGGGAAAAGTAGCGAAGAAAGCGTGCGACCGCAAGCGGCAGGTCCACTTCTCCCGTGAGGAACTCACCGTGCTAACAGAGACCCTCCAGGAGAATGCTGCCGTCGTCTTCTGCACGCAAATGACCAGGACGGCACTTGCAAACAAGAAGGCCATATGGGCTCTGGTGGCACAGCGGGTAAGTGCGGTGGGGACCGCACCCCGCACCCCACAGCAATGCCGTAAGCGATGGGACGACCTGCGGATACGCGTCCGCAGCATACTCTCTGCCAACCGCAACATTGCCACAGCCACCGGGGGAGGTCCTGAATCACCCATCAAGTTGACCCCCTGGGAAGAAATCTGTGCCTCCACCATCGGAATGGAGAGCATAGAGGGAGTCGGAGGGATGGAGAAAGGAGTGCAGACATCCGAAGATTCAGGTAGGTGGGCCAAATAAAACAATGCCAAATCCACAAAGTCCATCCATGTGAAGTACCATGCGTCCACATAGTGCAACAGAAACACATGTCCAGGAGAACGTCCACACACATCGGCCTGATAGCGCACGTTAAAACCCACAATAAATACATAAATAATTAAAAACCCCTAAAACACGCACTACACGTGCAGCAGGCACACCCTAACTGCAGGCTGCCAAACAACTGCACCCTCACTCCACACACAAATGAAACCACCTCCAAGGCCCCGACCCAAATCACCCTCAGGTACCACCCCAATGCATGTGATACAATGCCATTCCAATTCCCACAGACCCATCAATAACCCTCGCCCTCCTTTACTCCACCACAGGGTCCGATCCAAACGACGAGCTTCAGGACACCCCTACCAGCACACCTGCAAAGAGGGCCAAGACCAACGGCCAAAGACCCTCCACCTCAGCTGCACGCATCAAGACACGGCAGCAGCACAAATCAGGTGGCAGCACAGAGGAGGGAACATCAACAGGCACCCCAGCAGCCAGCATGCCCACACCACCACCACCACAGGTCCCCCCAACGGATGCCACAGAAGGCACTGCCTCTGGTGGCAGCAGCACCATAGGTGACACCCCATTGATGGCAGCATGCTCCGACACAGAAGACGGGGATGTCGAAGTCAGATCCATCCATGACCTGTCCCAATCCCCCTGTCTGTCCCATCCCGTACAACATGAGGATACCACGCAGGGGCACCCACAAGACGACGACTGGCCATCCCCCACAAGCCCTGTGGCAAGGCAACATGAGGACAACAGCCCCTCTGTGACACCCCCACAAATGGCCATGGCCCAGCAGAGGCAACAGTCCCTCGACCAGTTAATCGTGCAACAGCAGCAACTGGCCACGCTCCTCAAGGACCATGCCGATGAATGTGGGGGCACTAAGGCAGACATAGAAACATCAACTGAGACACTTAGGGCAGAAATGGAGAGAGGTACAGAGACACTAAGGGCACAAATGGAGAGTAGCACCGAGAGCCTGTGAGTCCAAATGGAGAGATGCACCGAGAGCCTGAGGGGGGAACTGCATGCGACGTCCAAGGACGTATGTGCCGAACTTGCCGCAGTGCGCCGTGTGCACACTGAGCTCTCGCAAACCCTTAGGGACATGCATGGACGTGAGCAGGCAGAGACATCATCCATTGCAAGTTCCGTCCAGGGCAGCCCCCAACGTAAATCTGGGAGGAACCTGCGCTCCACAGGCAGGGGTGCCCCTGATACCCGCAGAGGGGGCTTGCAATAGCGACTGCCCACTGACAATGAGCATCTTTGGACACTGGTGTTCGGGGGGGAGGTAGGAGGGTGGAGGGGGTGTGTTGGGCTCACTTGGGTGGCGGGTCGATAGGGTGTACAACATGATATCACATATGCCATAAACAGTGCACGATCAACCAATGAGATGTGTGGACATTGATCTTTGTGTACTAGGCCATCATAGGCGTACAGTCCATATTGTGCATGTCCCAGACACACACAGTGCCACGAGTCCCGTGTCCATGTATCAGCCACCAGGCGTGAGTGCTAGAAGCATACATCAATGAGATGCTGACGAATGTCACGGCCCTCCGGTGCCTCGCAGACTCCATGAGGTGCTGCCACATCCCCACCCTCATCATGACCATCATCAGGTGCTTGCAGTTCTGCGTCAGGGGGCATGGGCACATTTCTACGTACGCACATGTTGTGGAGCATGACACATGCCATGACCATCTTTGCAACCTTCTCATGGCGGTACAGGAGTGCCCCGCCAGACCTGCTGAGGCAGCGGAAACGACCCTTCAGTAGGCCGAATGCCTGTTCAATGACTACACGGGTACGTGAGTGGGCATGGTTGTAGTCCTCCTCATGCTGGTCCCGTGGGTTCCGGACTGGTGTGAGGAGCCATCTCTTCAGTGGATATCCAGCATCACCTGTATGTGGACGAGAAACGTATGATGTGGAATGCCATTGCTACGTACGCACACCCCCCCCCCTTCCTGCCAGGTCATTGCCGAATCACATACCCCACATTATCATGCATGTAATGAGACTCACCGAGTAGCCAGGATCTGTTCCCTGCGTGTCGCTCCATGTAGCGTGGTATTGTAGAGTTCCTCAAGACCATAGAATCATGGGTTGATCCAGGGAATCTGGCACAACAATGTGTAATGATCCTGTTGGAGTCACACACCATTTGTACATTCAGAGAATGAAATTGTTTTCGGTTGCGGTACTGGGCCTCCATGGCATGTGGGATGACCAATTCCACATGGGTGCAGTCGATGGCACCAATGCAACCCGGTATGCCGGCAAGTGCATGGAATCCCACTTTTGTGTTGGTAATTTCCTGCTTCGAGCGTGGTAGGGAGATGTAGTCGTCTGCGTGCTGCAGGAGGGCATCGAGCACTTGCAATAGTGTCCGTGAGAACAGTGGCTGAGAAATGCCATGCAACTGTCCGACTGTGTGCTGGTAGGTGCCTGTGGCCAGGAAGTGGAGTACAGACACCACCTTCAGTAGGGGTGGGATGGCGGTTGGGCTATCTATCATGCTGACAAGGTCAGCCTGTGTCATGTCCACAATGGCGGCTATGGTGTTACGGTCCAGACGGTAGAGGGTGTGGATCTGCTCATCAGTGAGGTTGAACGGATGTGCTCGGAGGCGTGGGATTGCGGGCTGCCTGCGTGGTGGTAGTGGCTGTGCTGGCGGCCCTTGCTGGCCCTGCCTTGGCCTCCTCCTCCTCCTGCGTCTCCTCCGTGCGGCCGGTTGTAGTTGGTGTTCGTCTTCTTCTTGGAGTTGGAGTACTTGCAGTGCTATCAGGTCCCCCAGGGCCAACATCGCGAGTCCTGCCGGTAGCATTTCGGTGTGGTTGTGGGAGGAGACTGGCTGTGCAATTTATGTGTTTTCAGGCTGTATGGCCTCCACCTGTGGTGATTCATTCCACCTGTGCAAACTGCTCTCCCCTTTGGCCGAGCACGTCCCGCGCACAACGCTGCAATTCGGGGAATGGCATCTTGCTATTGCAATCATGTATTTGTACCCGATGGCCGTGTAACATTGGTTGATATGTTCATTCTGCTGTGGTCCCATTGTTTCACATACTATCTGTGCAGTCGCGAACAGACTTGTGAAGGGTCAGTGGAACGTAGTACTCGAGTAACGGTGGGCCCTCATGCATCACTGTACCGAGTTGCAACGACGGGCGGGGCGTCCCATTTGTGGGTGAAGGCAGTTGCCATTTTCACACACAGCCGCACTCGATGGAATAATTAGTGATTTCAAACGGCCACAGATGCCTCTTCGACGTGATGTTGCAAATGAGGAATTCGAAGGGCGGCGCTTTCGGTTTTCAGCTAGCGGCGAGGAAATGCCCACAGGTCTGACTGCAAATATAACGTACTATTGTTCAATGTCCTTGAGACAGGGGCCATGGCGAGGATGCAATGATTGATATGAATGGTTTGGGATGCGCAATGGCGACGTGGGCGATGAGGCCGGACGTTCCCAAATACATGTTACTTCACTACACTGGAATTACGGGCTGGGGCACTGTGGATTTTGCAGGCTGCATAACGCACAGACTCAATGGATATTTCTAATGTTATGTGAGTAAATATTCTGGCGTTTTAATCCCGGGATGAGGGAATGATGAATGGATGCATGGGCAGGTGATTTGATACAGAGTTTGCCATGTACAGGGCTTCTTGGGATCTATCCGCCTCCCCTACGCTATGTGATGCAGGGCTGCCATAGTGGGACCATCGTCTATCTGGCCTTGTTGAGCCCTCCCTGTCTCGACGCGCCCTCAGACACTTGTGTCCATGCACGTTAACATTCCCATCTGATGGATTCTGTTTTGACAGACGCATGCACAGGTACACTCGTTTGTGATGGTGTTTGCACCTCGATATAGATGGTTATGAGTCGCAAGTGGTTTTGGGGTGGTGATGATCCTTTGGAGTGGGCTAGCATGCATATGGCTGTGGATTTAGTGTGATCATTGAAGTGAGTTGTTCGAATGTAGTTCTGATGGCCATTCTGTTCTTTTTCTTTTCTTTTGGTTGACAGGTATCTCCTCCCCTTTTGCCACTGCCATCTGTATGCCACTCCTGCAGATGGCTTTTACTCCCGACACCTGCTGCTTCGTGTTAATCAGTGGAGCAGCATTACGATCTTATGGGACGATCGCCAATAGGCCACATGCCCTTACGCAGTACTGGTGGCTCGGAGCAACATTTCGGCCTTTCAGCTGGACTAGTGCCTCCCCATTGGGACGGCCCTGCGGTTCTGTGCGCTTCCATGTTGCCTTTTCGTACGTGAATGTGGCTCTGTGTACCATGAGGGAACAGGGCGTCACACAAGTAGTGGCTGGTCATTTCTTGCGGATGCAGCCCACAATGGTGAAAAGTGTTTTGGAGTTCATGGCCTGATGGCTGTATGGGCTTGGTGATTTTGATGTGCATTAAATTTCTATTCTGATTTGGCACGTGTAGCGTTCTTCTTTGCAAGTGATGTGGCATATGCCTATTTGGGGGGCGATGTATTGTGAGGAGATCTGCATTGGGTTCCAGCTTCGGAGTTTAGTTGCGTGGTACTGTACTGGGCGCGTTTGCCTACGAAGCCCGTGAGGTCAGGGATTGGGGCTGCCAATATGACAGTTTGAATGTTGTCATGCTCAGGGGCGGGGGATTGGGTTTTGTGTGACAGATGCCGGTCAGCCAGGTGGACTGGTGGAATGATGTGATTCTCGGAATATTGCTGGTCACAGGTGCCTGTGTTTGCGTGCGTTTCTTGGTGGGGGACTGTGGTCATGTCCATTGGGATGGCTTCTGTATTCGTGCCATCTGTGCCCTGCAGCTCCCATTGGCCCCTGTTGTGTTTCTTTTGTTCGTTGGCATGCATGGGTGACTTGTACATTTCAATGGTTGCATTGTGACTTCATTGCACCTACGGGGAGTTGTACTTTGTGGGCAGGGAGCGGTGTACAGGCACTCAGTGGGGCCGTTTACGGTTGATTCGCGATGCCGTACTTCTCACCATGGCGGAATGGTACATTCCGCCATGCTTGATGGCGTTAGGTACATGTCCGCTAGGGTCGGAATTGGTGTACCCTTGCGCCATGGTGGTGTTTGCGGTTTGGCATGGCGCGCGCGCGCGTGCTTGGTGCAGTTAGCGTTGGCGTTCACTACGGTGTCGCTAATGGCTTCGTACTTTGCGGTGACGGGTCATAGTCGCACCGAGCGCTATTCGATGGCGGTATTGCATTTCCGCCATCGTTTTCCGAATTCCGCCAGGGTCGTAATGAGGGCCAATATTGCCATTTCCCTTCATGCTATGGCTACTTCTAATTTTATAGGCATAGTCTGTCCCCCCTCTTTGTCCATAGGTATTCACGGTCTAAACAAAAACTCACCAGGTATCCTTACAATTCTTGCCACTAAGCCAGGTAGCCATGTCAGTAGAATGCTCACTCCATATAGAAAAACCTCTGGATCTACTGGAATGCCTCGCAGAGCCACTTTCCCTGTGAACTCTAGTATAAATTTGGCCACGTTTAAATAGTGAATACCTGGAGTGAACCAGACTATTCCTTGATCAGTGAATGAAATTGTCATGTTTAGTTTTGTCATCAAATCTCTTTCCAAAATGTTAACCGGTGTCTGTCGCGAATATAAAAAAAGTACAGACATGTCACACTCTCCTATAGAGACTGGTAATTCATGAGTAAAAAGGAACTCGACTCGTAGCTGCAGAGAACCCTTGAGCATTCATGGCAATTCCCGACATTGGATATTTTCCCTCTCGTATACATGAACGATTAGCTCCAGTGTCTTCTAGAAAAGAAAAAGATTTTCCCCTTATCATCACATTGACCCTTGGTTCCTCTTGGGGGTCTGGTCACAGATAGTACTGAACACATAAAATCACCCTGTGAGCTGTCCCAATGTGGGTAAAGGCTTATCCCTGTCCCTGTGAAAGGAGTTCCTCCTACCACAGTGACACCTCCTATTCTGGGTGTCAGCACTTGTCCTCTGTCTGCATACTGCTGTGTTTGCAAAGGGGCTTGTTGCAACTGCCCTTGTGGTGGATTCATTTGCACTCGCTCTTCTGCTGTATCTGATGTACCTGCAGTGCTTGTGTCTGATACAATGTGTGTTCTTAGGTAAACCCTTCCCTAGTTTGTGTGCTATATGGTGGAGGATAAGTTGTCCCCCTCTTCAAAATTGGCTGTTTTGTACATGCCCTTGGCTCCCAAATACGCGTGCAATGTGCCCTGTCATCCCACAAGTCCAACATACTCGGGGTGCCCATCTGATAAGTCCCCCTTGGTTAAATCCTCCCTGTGTACTCTGATTCACATTCTGTGTATTCTGAAAGCCACCTTGATCATTTTGGAATCCACATCCTCTTCTTCTATGGCCCATGCCTCGTGGCACGAACCCATATCCACCTTGGTCCATCAGGCACTGATTATTCACCTGCGATGTACACCTTTTCTTCCCGTATTCCCAGTCCTTCTCCGTTTGTCAATACCGCACCTTCTATGGCAAATGTTGACCATTTTTTCTGAACTAACTTGGCTTCCTTGATTTTCCTATTCTCATCTTTCTTCCTATTTTTCTCGTGTAGCCGCCGACAGTGATGCACTATCATCAGCTGTATCTCAGCCCATCCTTTGCTTCCATTCCATTTGTTTCTTCAATTGTCTCTGTACTGGCTCAGGCAACCCCTGACATAAAATGTGGTAAAATAATGCCACTGTGTTTAACGATGGCTCGCGAGTTTCAAGTTGCCATTTATCCTGAATATCCTGAATGTAAGCAATAGGGTCTTCATCTTCCTTCATCTTACGTGTCATAATTGCACCCATATCTGATGTATCAGGAAACTTTACAATGAGAGCCCTCCAAACATCTTCTCTATAATTATTAAACGACGCTCCGTCATGCAATGTATTCTGTGCGGTCACACTTGAATAACCTGCTCTTCTCCATATGTAATCAGCCCTTTCCCCAAGAATAGCTGCCAGGAGACTCTTTATGTGCCCTATGGCCAGCGTGTTTCCTCCTGTCATTTTTTTCTAATTGGTATATCCATTTCCCAGTGCCTGAAGTCAAACTCAGGAGCTTACACCTCAAAGTATCCTTGCCAATCTGCGGCCATGGAATATACTGTGGTCTTGCTCCCCCTTTTTTCAATATGGGAAACTGCGTTAACCCCAACCCAGAGTTGGTTACCATTGTTAATCTATCCATGGCAGGGACAAATATCCCTGTCTGTCTTCTTGCCGTTAGCAACCTTAACCTGCTCACATATGGCGGTGATTCACCCTTCTCACTATACAATCGTCCTCGGTTACACTCAGGATATGGTATGGGACCTGGTGCCCTATCATTAGGTTGTTCCAGATCCGACCATCTTACTTCTTTATACATTTGCAGGCTTCCTTGAGGAGCGTACGTGCTCCCTCCTCCTACCTCGAGGATAGACTCTCTTTCCTTGTCTGATATGTATTGTCCCCAACTAGTGTGACTATCATCTCCTTCATGTTTACCTAGGTTCAGTCTGCTTAAGGACAATGCTCTGTGTCCGGGACCGAACAGATTTTCTTCTTCGCTTTTTGATTGAAATGCTATGGCTTGAACCCCCTTGCCTCAATTTCCATATTTGCTATCTTCCTTTAATTCTTGATAGACCTTATCGATCCTTTCTCCGATGCATCCCGCATCAAAGTTTTCTTCTTCTAATACTGCTCTAGTGGCCCCTGACATTGCTTCTTTTATCAGAAGGAACTCTGTTCTGTCCCCTCATATTGCTGGTCTTGGCCCGACTGGTTCACTACGAACAAAACTGTTATCAAGACCCTGCTGCCATCTCCTTCGTTCTATTTCTTCATCTAATTCTCTTTGCTTTCCTGCTCCCTTCTAAATTGTTCTTCCTCTTGCCTTCATTCGTCTCTCCTTACTCCTTCCCTTATTTCCTCTTCTTCCCTTTGTCTCTGTAATCTTTTATCCCTTAGTCTTTGCGCTTCCTCCTCTTCTCTCTTCCTTTCTCTTCTATCCCAATCTTCTATCGCTCTCTGCCTATTGTCATATTTTCTTTGTTCTTCTTCATGTTCTTCTTTTTTCTCTTGCTCCTCCTGATACAGCTGTTCTCATCATTCCCTGCTCTTCCTTTTCTTCTTTCAGTCTCTTCTCTCGTTCTTTGTCCTTTCTTTCTTGCTCTTCCTTATCTTCTATTTGCCTAACTTCCTCGATACTTTTCCCATCTAACTTGAGTAAAATCTGTCCTCCCATCCGTTTGTTCTGTACAAGCATTACCTCATCAGTTGTATCCTTCTCTCCTTTCCATCTCTTAATCTCTCTATCTATTCCTGTCCACAGATTCGATCACTCAGTCTTTTCTTCTTTGTCTTGTATGATCTAATAGATCTCTTCTTTTCCCTTACTCTCCTGTGGACTTTCATTGCTATTATAAGCTGCAGGTTTGTATATCGGATTACTTTACCCTGTTGCCACTTTCAAATCCTATAAAGGGTACAACCCTATTTGTTCCGTACCAGCACCTTTTTCTGCAGGCAAGGTAAAGGGAGATGAGGTCTCAACACCTTTCTCCTTTCTCTGACTAAGCATTCACTCCTCAGGTGGCGGATCTTCCCTCTCTTCATGATACATTTTCCAAAGCTCTAGAATCGCAAATATTTTCACAAATTTTTCCGCATGTACGCAGTGTGCAAGTATTTGGTGATGTGTTGCAATACCGCTTTTGACAGCGATCCCCCCTGTGGCCACGGCATGCACATCTTCATTGCCATGCCTTTCACCCATTCGGCACTATACTGTTTGAGCTTGGGCAAGTGCTTTGACAGTGTCTTGCATTAGTGCATCAAATGAGTATATCCCATAATGACAAGTCTCAATTGACTGTCAATACTCACCATATTTATAAAATAACCTATATACTTTTTGCGTAAATCACCACTTTTTCAACTCTTTAAAACAATAAATATGAGGATGCAACTTCAATCGCCACTCAAGCCTCTAATTTCTCAATGAGCTATCTCTACCTTTGGATTCGTACCAACCTGTTTGATATGATAGTCACTATAGCTCCTGAACTATTTTCAATGACTTCACAACTTCAATCGCTCTTTGATATTTTTACTCAACAATCATACAGACTAGTCAACTTTACATATTAATAAACGCAGTGATCACCTTTTTTCTCTCTCGCCTTTTCTTAATACCCTTTACAGGGTTTGAGAAGTCCCCTTACGTGAACCTGTTCACGCGCTATGTATTTCTATTCTACCCCTGTATGCATTTGAGACGTCTCCTTCTGAAGCTCCCTTGAGCCAGGACTCTAGACGCTATATTTTCTTCACACAATATTTCCCGTTACTCGAAAATGATCACAACCCCATCCCCTTCATTTGCCATTGCCCTTAGTCTACTCACCATTATTTCGTTAATATACTTGAGGCCTTCGGTATCGTTTCTTCCTCCAAACTGACCACTTCAACTTCCGTACGCAGAGTGCCCGTGGAACTCAGGCAGAGATTTCATCAAAGGGGGGCCTGCCCACCATCTTGGTTCTTCTTGCAAGTTTATTTATTTTCGGCCGCTCTCCACAGGAAACCCTGAGACCTTCCGGCTAATGGCAGAGGATACTCGATGGTCCGAAAGACTGGGGACAAACTAGTTTGGATCTATTAACCATCCACACCACTATCACATGAGCATAGAGCCCTTTGGGTATCGTACATGCAATGGATGGGAATGAAGAATAACTCTGACACCAAATAATCGGACCCAGGAAGATGGTAAAGTTTGCTGTTTTAATATCAATTGTCTAAAACAGGGAGTTTCAATGGACATCAACGGACGTTCGCTCAATCTCTCAATACATTTAACATACAAACACATTTATATACTAAAAATTCATCATAAGTGATGTCATACTATGTTGCAAATGAGAAAAACCTACGAGAGGTTGTGATAGGCTCAAGGGTAACATCTAAGGTATACTTTCTATAAGGGGTGGGATTATGATATGATATAATTTTTTATTCATATCGCGCTCGTACATAGGTGTTTCAGAGCGTGACCAGGCAAAGTGAGGGGAAACAGGGGAGCACAAAAACAACAATCTTTCTAGGCCCAGTGACTTTGAGATCGCGCAAATGCATCGGGAAGGGAAAAAGGGGAAAAGTGCATGGAAGGGGGTGGAAATTGGAAAGTGCTGAACATAGGAGAGAGCAAAATAAATAGTAATATGTCAAATAGGAATAAATAAATAAAGATGATACACAGTGGTAATGCAGCCAAAAAGTGGCAAAGTGCTAGGTAGGTCAGATAGGGTGTATCTGATAAGTGTGAAGAAAGAGTGGGTGGGGTACTGTATGGGTACATCTACAGGCCCCAGTGCAAGGGGTGGCCCGGAGGCACTGCAGGGGCGTGGCAGGGTGAGTGGGTACCTGGGCCCGAAGGACAGAGGGTGGCCAGGTGCACAGTGCCGAAAGAGAAAGCAAGTCAGCAGGGGAGAAGAGGAGCAAAGGCAGAAGCGAAGAGGAAGGTTTAGAGGTGCTTCTGGAACCGTAGATGGTTCTCCTCAAGTTTCAAGGTGGCAGGGAGGCTGTTTCGGAGGGAAACCCCAGCCGACGATAGAGATCTACCCCAGCTCGTTTCTCTGAAAAACGACTGACCCTGAGGGAATCAGAAGTAGAGGAGCGAAGGGCTCGAGAGGGGTGGTATTTACGGAGGGATAGTTGAAGATATTTTGGGCCCTGGCCCCATAAATCCTTATGGACAATGCAGAGGGTTTTTAATTTAATCCTTACATCCACTGGTAGCCAATGAAGGGATTTCAGAGCTGGAGAGATATGAGCCCAGGGCTTGAGGCCAAGGACAAGTCTTGCAGTTCTGTTCTGGATTAGTTGTAAAGGGCGGAGAGTGGAGGCAGGTAGATTTAGAAAGAGGCTGTTACGGTAGTCCAACCTAGACAGAATCAGAGCTTGGGAGACAGTGCACTTCTGAGGGAAGGAGAGGAAAGGCAGAATACATCTAAGGAGGTGCAGTAAGAGGTTAGACTTTTTAGAGACGTCGGAGATGTGTGCGGAGAAGGAAAGTGTGGAGTCAAAGATAGGTAGGGGCAGGAGGAGGACCAAGGGAGGCTGACCATAGAGTGAGGGGAAAGGATGGTGAAGGAGTACAAATGAGGAGGATCTCAGTCTTGTTGGCATTTCAGCAAAGATCATTGGTGGCACAACGATTTTGAATGGAGGTTAGGCAGTCAGAGAAGAGGGAAGGAGAGGAGGTGGCTGAAGGAAGACAAAAAATAAGTTGGGTGTCATCAGCATAGCACTGGAAATTTCAGCAGAAAAAGGAAATGCAGTAGGCAAGAGTTGCCAGGTATTGGTTGAAAAGCCAGGGTGAGAGGTTAGACCCCTGGGGAACACCACAGATAGAGAGGGAGATAGATGATAAGAAAGACCCACGCTGTACCTGGGAGGGTCGAACAGAGAAGAAAGAGGTCAGCCAGGCCAGAGCCTGATCAGTGATACCCAGGTTGTCATGGAGTCGATGGAGCAGGGTGGTATGGTTGACTGTGTCAAAAGCAGAGGAGATATTAAGTAGGATAAGGACAGAGGGAATTTTAGAATCAAGGTTGGAGAGCAGGTCTTCACGGATGTTCAGGAGAGCAGTTTCTATGCTTCTGGCAGCTCTGAAGCCAGATTGGTGGTCATGGAAGGATCCAACAGAATCAGAATGAAGGTTAAGCTGAGAGATGGCAAGCTTTTCCAGGAGCATACCCAAAAAGGGAGTAATGGATATTGGCCGATAGTTAGCCGGACAAGAAGGATGAGCTGTAGGTTTCTTGAGGAGAGGATGCACAAGGGAGTACTTCAGAGGGGAGGGGAAATATCCGGAAGCAAAGGAGAGGTTGCAGAAATCGGCAAGGGCAGGGGGCGAGTGTATCGATGTGGTCCTTAATGGTTTTAGAGGAATAGGGATGGATCTGTTTTGATGAGACTTTCATAGATCGGACTTGTCTAGCGACCTCATCGGGGAGAAAAGAGGAAAGGAGGAGAAAGAGGGAGGGGGTTAACTGAAAGTGGGTCAGCAAGAAGAGAGGGAGTTTCTATAAGGTCCATGCATTTTCTTCAGTTAGTATGCTCAGGGTGTCACATTTGTCTCTCGTGACGTCATCAGCTCCTCTTTCACTCGTTCTCATATTCCTTCAGGGAGTTTATCATCTCTCTCTTCGGGAATACATTAGATAGGGTTTTCTCAGTGGGTATCTTCTTTCGAA
Source organism: Ambystoma mexicanum (assembly GCF_040938575.1). Lineage (NCBI taxonomy): Eukaryota > Metazoa > Chordata > Amphibia > Caudata > Ambystomatidae > Ambystoma > Ambystoma mexicanum. Next base: position 35,908,837 of record NC_090923.1, on the reverse strand, counting down.
TATTCGCCGTGGTACGGTCACAACTTCTGGTGTCAAGCATGGCACAATCTCAGGCTTCCAAAATACCTACAACGGATATCGTCATCCATCCACTTTTTACCTTGGTTGCTGAATCAGCTCATCTGATTTCCCAAGTAATGGTTAGTCATCGAGCGTCATCGTTTCCTGCTCAGTAATTTATTATTGCTCTGTACAATGCATTATCATTTTAATTCATCTTAGACTTCACCATTATCAACCTTTCTATGTATTTCTATCTCTGAAATTAGCACATCATATGATAGTGCATTGTTTGCAAATGTAATCTTTCGTATTCCATGTTTTAAATCCAGGTTTTCATCAGGTAGGTCAATGGTTGTTCGATGTACCGGTAATACGTTTCTTCTTGTAGTAGACCAATGAATTTTGACTAATTTGATTGTTGTGATGGTTAGACCAGGTTGCAGGGCATTTTTTAAAGTCTTACCAAGTTTACTATCAAAGTTAATTATTTCCCAGTGGAATTTCAGCACACGCTGACTCGGGTGAGTAGTGGACGTTGAAATATTTATGTAACTTCTTATGTTTACAACTGGTCTGTATACACATGTCATCTAAATGATCACACCAGCTATTGAAAAAGTGGGTCAAAAGGTAACATGATGAAAGGTTTGGTGTTTTTTTAAAATATTTGTATCGATATTTTATTACACACTTTTTCCATTGCCACACAATATACAGTAGTTTTAAAATGTTTTACTGGAGACTACTCTGTGTATCTCTACTTTAGGGATACACAAATAGTTCAGTGCAATGGCAGTCTTTCTAAAAACTTTAATAGCATCCTCTGAAAATTGGTTAATTTGGTAAATGTGTTGATTACCATATCTGTCTTCATGTCGACAATGCTGATGGAAGTACAGACTGTTACCACAGAGGAAACCACAGACATGTCAAATATCCAAACGGTGAGGCCAGGTGACATGCACGTAAACCTATTTTAGAGTGTATGGAATGGTATTCATTGTAATGCTAATGTACGATTTCTATTGAATATATTGAAAAAAGGACTAAGATTCAACTTCAACAACTATTCCGGAATAAACATCAACCTCACTCCCCTTTCAAGTACATTTTTGTTGGTACTTTTCCTTTGAAAGCGACTTCACAATACAATTATAGTAAATTCAAGTTCAACTTTAAATATATTGATCATTGTTTTTTAAAATATTATCTGTTGATATAAACTGGTATGTAGGTTCATATCACTATATCGACTATCTTCTGCATCAAATGTTTTTGCTATATTTCTCTTATATCTCCATTATAACAACAAGTTATTTGATACAGAGGGTGCAGGAACTTCAACAACATACTATTGTTCTATTGCATCTGGTCAGGAGGATGTGGTATGAGACTTGAGAATGTATTGAATGTTATTAACAATTGATTAATAATATTTACTTTAAAATTAATGACAAAACATATAATTTATTTCAAATTAGTAATAATGTTGACAAATTGCAAAGCATTAAATCAACAACCTTGTTGTGTCAATCCCCCCACAACCATCCAATAATGACAGGACTCCATCACAAAAACATCTATTGTAAAAGAGTTACATGGAATATTTCACTCTCTGAATTGTCTATGTATCTGATAATAAACCTTCACTGCCTACCTAATATCTCAGTATGCACAAAAACATTATAACGCAAATAGGCAGCAACAATTAATTCACTTTCTTTTGCAGGATGATCTCACACCAATTTCCAATAACATCTCTGAAGCTCAGCAGGTACAATTTGAAATATCTTTTTTTTTAAATGTTACATCTACACAGTATTCAACTTTATCTTATTAAAAAAGTTTTATTAGAGTTTTCACTCAAAGCTTTCTTACATAGATTTACCATCTATGTTTTCAATGTTTAACTGATGTTGAAATTTCGACAATCATAAAAACGAAATTCCAAAGATATACTTTTTGAGATCAAAGATTTTAACATCAAAATGTTTAACTATTAAACGATTTATGTTGAATTTGTAATTTACAAGGTGTGTAATAGTGCAACGGTTGAGACTGAAGAGACTGATGGACCAGAGGTATACATATGATATTGTAAAAGATCAGTTATCATCTATTTTTCTTATCATATAATTTGTATTATCTAATAATGGTTTTCATATGGACATTATGTTCTAATTGTACATATGTATAAAGATTTTGTACATAAAGGGGAATTTTCCACAGGCCAATTCTGGAGCCCGATTTACGGTGCAGAGTCTCTGGTCATTACTTCTGCAGCCTATAATATTTGGAAAATTGCAAAGGACCTACTGGCCCTTCACATTTTATAATATATGCAAACACGTGTCACTTTATCTGACTCACAGCATTAATTTTAGAGGAATATTAGATAGATTATTATAATTGTTTTAGTTGTTTTAATGAAAATGAACATATTTTTTCTATATACCTGTTGGAGTTTTATGATAACGGTACAGGGCTTTTTGTATATGTAATGATACTTGCGTAAATGTATTTGTGTGTACATTTCTTTTCTCATGTTTATTATAAAAGGTTGAATTCTTTAACCAAACATACTTAAATAAAAATACAAATAAAATATATGTATATGTTTTTCCTGAAATGGAATCGTAAAATGCTTGATTCATACATTTTCGAAATGCTCTGTTTCAACTGGGTGTTGAAGTCAGCAAATCAAGATTGACTGTATCAAGGCAGGAAAACACAGGCACATAACAAACATGCTTTCAGTGTTTTTAAATAGGTTGTTTAGAAGTTATTTAATTGATATTATATTTGAGGTTGTAATTCAAATATTCTGTAATTGTGCGATAAATTAAGCATGTTTTTATTTGATGAATTAGAGATCTCGGAAGAAGAGGAGCAGAAAAACTCCGACCACACCACAAACTAATGATGTTGCTTGCCAAACGGATGTCACTTGGGAGCAACTATATTCTGAGGCTCAGAATGCTCGTGTCAAGATTCAGAATCGGGATGCAGATGCCCAGTGGCCGGAACTTGAACTGAATGCCACTCGTGACCCATGGAAAGTGACCATGGTTCATTGTTACAGCACACAGAAAGATATTCTTAAAGCAAGCATGCATTACCTGGTTAGAACAAGCAAGGAATCAAGCCAGTTCCACCAAGAGTTGCATTAGCTTGCAAGTCAGGCATAGATAATTTGCAACGGTCGCTCAATCTAATGACCTACATTTCATGATTTATACCTCTGTCTCATTTACCCTATTTTCCCTACACATCACCCTATGGTGTTCTTCCATTGCACCACATCCTTGATGCCCCTTCATCCTCTGCTTACTTACAATTAAGTTTCATACCTCTGTTAACCTTTTGCGCCATCCCTTTACCCTTTCCTCACTTCTCTTCCCTTACCTGGCATGCAACCCCTTTCCTTTGCCCACCCTGCCCATGGAATTATTGCTTGTAACTCACCCCCTTCAATTGGCCTGGTTTACATGTACATGGTAGATCACATTTGTTTGTCATTCATGTTATGCAAGACACGACAAGAAGGTGTAGTCGGGCACTTGCTGGTAATTGCAGCTTGGGGGACTGCCCATGGACAACACGGTGCAAGACGCTGAGTGAACTTAGCATTTATTGTGCATACATATTGCACTTTCTTGTAAAGTTTGCTGCATATTTCAATTCACAGAAGCAGAGGTAACTGCGAGGGAACCCGTCCTGGGAAATGGAGACGGAGAGGGAGTAAGTGTGATCTATAGTATGTATTTGTGTTTTCAAGGAATGCTTAATAGGGATAATTTTTACTATTATGTTAACAAAATACGAAAGTAATGGTATTCTTTTATTAATACGTAATAGCTGACTGTTGCATCCTTCTGTGCGTGTTATTCAACTGTGCACAGAAGTGAGTGCCACACACTGACACACTTGTAATATTCATGGGAATTATCCATGATGCTATTATACTTTTCTTTGTAATGAACTCACACATGCTGAAGAATCTCCCAGAACAGAGGAGAAACAGTCATACAGAATTAAAGTAAGGAATAACTCTGATAGGATATGGAGTCTAACTTCCTTGGCAAGTAGGATTCCTGGTAATGGCTGCATACTGCAATAGACCAAAGGTTTATGTGCCACAGTGGTAGCCAACATTGACATCCAGGGTCACAGAATATGTCATTTCAATGCATACTTCTCCAATATGCAGTATGGACATGTGCCTATGGCCTATGCTCACTGTGGAGGCCACCCAGGCGGGCCTGCAACATAAATCAAGATGATTGCTGTACTAGATCTTCAGAGAAGTCAGCAAGCCTTTCGAACTACAAATGCAAAACTCCGGTCATTCTAGGCAAACTGGAATTTGAGGGATGTTCTCTTTTAAAAAAATAAAATGTGCACATATGGCCCTGGGAGCAACAGTCCAGCCCGCTTGGTGGGCAATCGCCCCTTTGCCCCCCTACCCGGCCCTCATGTGCCAGCTTTATATTTTAACCCACCTCTTTTTGTCCTGCAATATCCATGCATCTGTATGTCATGCTGTAGAGAACAGCTAGCTACCTAACAGCAATAGATATTTACCGGGTGTTCGGAAGCAGGTGCATTGAGTAATGTTGCAGTGGGTTGCACAGTCCCAAGGATGAAATGATTTAACCGATGGGCAGAATTTAAGAAGTCGCTGTATTGGGTTTGAGGTGAAAAAGTCAGTTATCATGTCTATTCAAATTCATTTTTTAAAAGTTAGAAAATGGCTTGGATGTGCACAGGCGCGACACAATTATGTTTTGTTGTGATGTGGTTGCTTGACTTTACATTGAAGAAAGATAGGCACATGCTTGTAAAATCTCTTTCGACATTAATGCAATCACCACTAACCATATGGGTTACAGATCTGCACCCCAGACACACATTACTGCAGGATGGCCACCTTTCCGGGCATCTATAACAAATGATACATACATGCCCGGGCCACAAATGCTTGTTTGTAGCCATTAGCACACAGCAATGTCGGGTGTCCGTGTTCTGCACCTCTCCTAGCCGCAGGTAGTGTGCTTTGATCTTTGCATTCTTGTGCGAGGAGAGAGCAGAGTGCTTCTTTTTGAAGCTAAGTGGGCCATGTGTGTTAAATTATGAGATAACCCACAGAAACCACTCTTGCCAATATCCCTCTTGACAATCCTCTACAGCCCACTCCAACGTTCCTTCCTCACATCCCTTTCCATCCTGTACCTGTTCCCCGCCTACATGAGAATTCCCTGTTCCCTAATGACAGACTGGTGAGGAATTCTTTGTTTGCTACAAGTCCATACTAGCCTTCCTGTGCTTTATGTGGAAACCCCAAGGAGGAACTTTGTTCTCATCTCTGTTTAATAATGCATGCAACAGCATGCAGGGGGATCCACATGGGATTCAGGAAAAACCCTGAAAAACTGGCCATTTAGGAAAGAACTGCAGACTAGTTAGCATAGATTTTCACCATTAAGGACCAGACCAGGGCGTTATCAAAACAGGACTCAGGACGGCCGACTGAACCCACACAATTGACCGAGCCATACACTCTAAGCAATAGGACTCATCATGATGGCAGATTGACACCACACCATCGACCAAGCCATGCACGGACTCATCATGACGGCAGATTGACACCACACCATCAACCAAGCCATACACGGACTCATAATGACGGCACATTGACACCACACCATCGACCAAGTCATACACTCTGAGCAATAGGACTCATCATAACGGCAGATTAACACTACACCCTCGACCAAGCGATACACTGACTCATCATGACAGCAGATTGATACCACACCATCGACCATGCCATGCACTCTGAGCAATAGGACTCATCATGATCGCAGATTGACACCACACTATTGACCAAGCCATACACTCTGAGCAATAGGACTCATCATGATGGCAGATTGACACCACACCATCGATCAATCCATACACGGACTCATCATGATGGCAGATTGACAACACACCATCGACCAAGCCATGCACAGACTCATCATGACGGCAGATTGCCACGACACCATCGACCAAGCTATACACTCTGAGCAATAGGACTCATCATGATGGCATATTGACACCACACCATCGACCAAGCCATACACAGACTCATCATGACGGCAGATTGCCACGACACCATCGACCAAGCTATACACTCTGAGCAATAGGACTCATCATGATGGCATATTGACACCACACCATCGACCAAGCCATGCATTCTGAGCAATAGGACTCATCATGACTGCAGATGTACACCACACCATCGACCAAGCCATTCACTCTGAGCAATAGGACGATGGCAGATTGACAACACACCATCGACCAAGCCTTGCACAGACTCATCATGATGGCAGATTGGCACCACCGACCAAGCCATGCATTCTGAGCAATAGGACTCATCATGACTGCAGATGTACACCACACCATCGACCAAGCCATACACTCTGAGCAATAGGACTCATCATGATGACAGATTGACACTACACCATCGAACAAGCTACATGGAGTCATCATGACGGCAGATTGACACCATACCATCGACCCTGCCATGCACTCTGAGCAATAGGACTCACCATGACGGCAGATTGACACCACACCATCAAACAAGTGATACCCGGACTCATCATGAGGTCACATTGACACCACACCATCGACCAAGCGAGACACAGACTCATCATGACGGCAGATTAACACCACACCATCGACCAAGACATGCACTCTGAGCAATAGACTCATCATGATGGCAGACTGACAACACACCGACGACCAAGTCATACACTCTGAGGAATAGGACTAATCATAACGGCAGATTGACACTACACCCTCGACCAAGCGATATACTGACTCATCATGACGGCAGATTGACACCACACCATCGACCCTGCCATGCACTCTGAGCAATAGGACTCATCATGATGGCAAATTGACACCACACTATTGACCAGGCCATACACTCTGAGCAATAGGACTCATCATGATGGCAGTTTGACAACACACCATCAACCAAGCCATACACGGACTCATCATGATGGCAGATTGACACCACACCATCGATCAAGCCATGCAAAGACTCATCATGACGGCAGATTGACACCACACCATCGAGCAAGCTATACACTCTGTGCAATAGGACTCATCATGATGGCAGATTGACACCACACCATCGACCAAGCTATACACTCTGAGCAATAGGACTCATCATGATGGCATATTGGCATCTCACCATCGACCAAGCCATAAACCCTGAGCAATAGGACTCATCATGACTGCAGATTTACACCACACCATCGACCAAGCCATACACTCTGAGCAATAGGACTCATGATGGCAGACTGACACCACACCAACGACGAAGCGATGCACGACTCATCATGAGGGCAGATTGACACCACACCATCGACCAAGCAATACACAGACTCATCATGATGGCAGATTGACACCACACCATCGACCAAGCCATGCACTCTGAGCAATAGGACTCATCATGATGGCATATTGACAACACACCGATGACCAAGTCATACACTCTGAGCAATAGGACTCATCATAGCAGCAGATTGACACTACACCTTCGACCAAGCGATACACTGACTCATCATGAAGGCAGATTGACACCACACCATCAACCATGCCATACACTCTGAGCAATATGACTCATCATGATGGCAGATTGACACCACACCATCGATCAAGCCATACACAGACTCATCATGATGGCAGATTGACACCACACCATCGACCAAGCCATATACTCTAAGCAATGGGACTCATCTTGATGGCAGATTGACACCACACCAACGACCAAGCCATACACTCTGAGCAATAGGACTCATCATGATGGCAGATTGATACCACACCATTGACCAAGCCATACACTATGAGCAATAGGACTCATCATGATGGCAGATTGACACCACACCATTGATCAAGCCATACACAGACTCATCATGATGGCAGATTGACACCACACCAACGACCAAGCCATACACTGTGAGCAATAGGACTCATCATGAGGCAGATTGATACCACACCATCAACCAAGCCATACACGGACTCATAATGATGGCACATTGACACCACACCATCGACCAGGCCATGCACTCTGAGCAATAGGACTCATCATGATGGCAGATTGATACCACACCATTGACCAAGCCATACACAGACTCCTCATGATGGCAGATTGACACCACACCATTGACCAAGCCATACACTCTAAGCAATGGGACTCATCACACGGCTAGGTTGTGCCTACAAACACCAAGCAATGGATAGCACAGCACTCGTTCGAACCTTCACATTGTAAACAGTACTCATCAAGAACATCCCAAACTCCCTTCTCTTCCAAATAACATAATTACCTTTCAATTTGCCACCACCCCCTAATTTACATACATGGACCTCCATGCACAGTGCAGACTTATGCCAGCTTGCATCACCACTACCACATGAACTGCTGTGGAGCACCTTAGAGCTCACTGCATGGCCGCAACATCTGTAGCCCTGTTTCTCTCCACCTCCCATACCCATGGCTAACCTAGAAACCCATTGCAGGAAGCTAAGACATCTTGGATTCTGGTTTCTAGATTAACATATATCGCAAGTGTCAGCTCCACAACCATATAGTATTATACAGGGCCCAGAACCTGGGTACTTCTGGCCTGCATCTTTCAAATCAACAAAGTGGCCCACCCATCTTGGATTTTTCTAGGGCTCCCAAGTTTCCTGTGCCCCTCCCAACTTCCTCCAGACAGAGCAATCCGAGTATGACATGAGAAGGGAAAAGACATATCCTACATCTGCCTGCATTGACCTTCAACATCTGGCATAGTGTGGACCAATCCACTGAAGCCCACTGAAGTCTTTGGTTGCTTTTATAAGGGGTGGAGACTCTCCCTTAGTTGATTCACTTTTGGACTCTGAAATAAGAAGTATTCACTTGAAATGCTGTTGGGAGTACAGTCTGTCCAAAGCCCTCTTCCATACAGAGATCCAAAGTCTTCTCCCTAAATATTTGAAGGAAACATTTGGGGTGAGTACTGTGGAAGAAGGCCTATCTGCTGCCTGAACACTGGAGGTTAAGGAACCCTGCTGGTTCCACCTGGCAACCTTTCAGGAGTTGAAGTACTGGAATGCTAGATACACTTTGACCTGGTAAAGGACCCAAGGTGTTGCCTTTGTCATTCTAAAGTTTCAAATTGCTTAACTGCTTTCCGAGTTCTTTCAAATCCTAATCGACCAATTGAAGCTGATCGTCCCAACCTGACTCGACTGACGTGATCTAGCAGAAGTCTTATCTTGACCAGACTTGAACACAAACTGGAAGCCATTGATTCGAACGATCTTGAACAGGACTTGTCCAGTAGAAGCATCGCCTTCACGTGATTTCGAACGCTGCCTCGACTTACTCAAAGCCATCGATTTGGCCCATCCCAAATGCCAAATCAGTCCACTAGGAACATTTGCCTTGAATTATCTCGACATAGGTTTTCCATTGGGAAACGTAACTCAACCGTTTTGACACCGGCTCAACTGCGGCAAAGCACCCAGAAGCATGGCACGATGCTGTTGAGTCCCAAAGACATACATTACAAGGTATTTGAAGTGGTACATAAAATGCCCCAGAGGCTGGTAAGGCTCCACTCCCCTCTATTTGTAAGGATATCTCCAATTAGATTGACATGTGATGCTATAATCAGTGCCTGTTGCTCTCCTGTCTTCAACTCAAGTGCCCCTTTATCCTAAAGTCTGTTTTCTCTGTGTTTCCCCCTGTAGAGCTGGGCCAGTCGTGCTTTCATTAGTTGTGTGCATTTTGGTTAGTTTAATTAAAGATCCTATTTTAAAAGAACCTTGGTTGGACATTATTGTATTTTGGTATTGCAGTACTATTGTTGTTTGGTCTGCTTCTGTACCCACTCACACCCCTTCTGAACTGTACAGCCTGTCCTCTCCCAACTGTTCCATAAGTGGTGAAGGAGGTATACCTGTCGGGCTGTGTCTGTGTCTCCCTTACGAATGGGATCACTGCAGGTTTAGTAGTAGTGTGGTGCTGAGTAGGAGTTTTATTCACTATTCATCCCTGGACACCTGTAGAGCAGCAGGTTTCTTTTCAGAGAATAGGATGAATGGGGTAGAGGACAGGTAACTGTTTGTTGCTGAGAGTTCATTAGATGTCATTCAGGGATGGAAAATGGTGCTGTGGCACTTCTGTGTCAGCAATGCCTGCACCGCAACCTTTGCCTATGTGGAGTGCCTCCCCATTAGATCCTGTGCCCATCTCAAGATGGTGATACAGGAACTTGGTGGAGAGCCTGTCTGCTCTACAGTTCAGGTTCCATGGGGGCTTAGAATCGGTTCTGACACATTGGTTTATTAAAAGATACAATGGCCCTCATTAAAAGTGTGGTGGTCTGGAAACAACGTGGTGGTAATACCGATTACCGACACACATTCCAGACCGCCGCACTACGAGAAGAGATCCCATCAACGGCATTGCTGGTAAAATACATACCGCCCTGCTACCATTGCCGATAGAACAGGTCACGTAAACTGCAGAACCCCCTGTACCAGTGCCGTAAATACCGGCACCACAGAAAGAAGGCGGCATCACAACAGCAGACATCCCAGAAACACTGCCACAAAAATGCTGGTGCCACCCGGAAAACCGTGCCAGAACAATGAGCACTGTGGATCAGGCGGTAACCAGGACCAGGTGTGAAGGAACAGGCCACACATGCACCCAATTGACCCAGCTGCACACAGTGAGCACAGGGGCTGGTGAAAAGGACCACACCCACCCCACATACACCTTCCAAAACAACCATGCACCCATATGTAGCAGCAGTCATGGACATGGAGGTGCTGCATGCAGGAATGCAGATCTATGAGGAGGAGGGGGAACGGTGGCAACAGGCTGACAGGCGGAGGAGGAGGAGGAGGATGATGCAGAAGAACAATGGGCAGCAAGTAGTGCCCCAGACGTGTGCACTCATAGCCCACACAAGGGCTACACCCTGGTCCCCGACCGACAGGTAGATCCACACACTCTACCGCCTGAACAGGGAGACCATCCTCGCAATAGTGGACACATCAGGCATGACATCCAGAGCATAATTGGCCTCCAGACTGCCATACCCCCCTGTTGAAGGTGTTATCTGTGATGCATTTCCTAGCCATGGGCACACTTCAGCACATAGTCGGGGAGCTGCATGGCATCTCGCAGCCAGAATTCTCAGAGGTGCTTGTGCAGGGCCTGGATGCCCTCCTGCATGATGTGTCCCAGCAAATCTCGCTACCAATGACACAGGCTCAGGTGAACGCGAACAAGCTCCGCTCCCATACCTTTGCGGGCGTGCCAAATGTATTAGGTGAACTGGACTGCACACACATTGAGCTGGTGGCTGGCCATGCCACAGATGAGGTGTATTGGAACAGGAAGCTTTCCCGCTCAAATAATGGACATGACCATCATTAGCTGCTGCGCACGATTTCCGGGATCAACACATGACTCCATGGTCCTGCACAATGGCATGCTGCCTGGGTACATGGCGCATTACGGTGGACAGTGGGCCTTGCTATTGGGTGAGTCAAAGTATCTACAAACACCACCTTGCATGTGTACAGGGCCATTGCATGGGGATGTCCACAGTCACCAGTGCATGGCCCACAGGCACCATGAAAATGGAGGCACACAATCTGCATGCAAAATTGGGGGCCCACGACTGGCATGTACTACAGGAGTATACGGAAGGACACACCAGGACAATATGGGCACGGATGGACAGGCACATGTAATGCACAACAGGTACCAGAAAGCATCACTCCCATCTCACAAAGCACAGCATGTCCCCACTATGCCCCACCCACCACCACCAACCCATCCCGGGGAGTGGGATCCTACACATGTCCAGACACGCATTACCTGTCACAGGGTGCAGCAAGGTGAATGATGGGCTGCAAGGGCACAGACCCAGATGCATGTGTCACATTACCACATCCCAACATGCACGGATTGTCCAGTCATCACAATGACATGTCCCTCCCTGTCTCCCTATCCATGCAGATGATTCTGGCTACCCCTTACTCCCATGGTTGATGACCCCTGTAAGACACCCACAGAGGCACCAGGAAACAGCATACAACCATGCACACATCAGAACAAGGGCCACAATTGAGCTGATCTTTGGCCTGTTGAAAGCCCACTTTTATTGCCTTCACCGCTCTAGTGGGGCACTGATGTACAGGCCAGTGAAAGTGGGCAAGATATTTCAGGCCTGTGCCATGCTGCACAATATGTGCAGCAGGTGTAATTTTCTGCCATCCCTGTACATGGACATGCCTCCTGCGGACGATGAAGATGACAGTGATGGTGATGCAGCTGCAGACATTGGACGACGCCACAACAGGGATTACCATGATGGGCGTGCAGCCTACCAGGACTTCATACAGAACTAAGTCTGAGCACACAGCACGTGCACACGACCCATGCCACACACTGCATGCGAATCTGTGCACAAATAAAACACTCAACCACACAAAATGAATGTCCAGACGTGAATTCATATGCAGAACCATGTGTATTTGTGCATAAACAATTAACAATAAACTCCCCAACTCATCCTCCCGTACACACCATCAAAACAACATCCCCTAGTAGTCAACTGTGTCACCATCTGTGCCCGGCTCCCTTGCATGGCTTCTTTGCACCTGACCTACCCTTTTGTGGGGGGCCTGACAGGCGCATGGACCAGCGACTCAGGCTGCTCTGTCGGGAGCTGGCAGGTGTAGGGATTGATGAGGGTGGGTATAAACCTGCCATGTCACTGCGCTCCAGTGCCACCTGCAGCAAAAAGGGCGAGGGTCTCAGCCATTGTCGAGAAGACATCGCTCCCCTCCCTCACCATCTGTGCTAACAGGACCGTTGCACATGATGACCGGCGCATGGCACATGCTCGCCTGGATCAATGCTGTCTCCTCCCGCATCAGCCTGGACTCCTCCAGGTGCTGGCGCGTGAGTCCTGCTATCTGCTCATGCCATTCCTAGAGGCGGTGTAGGTGAGCATCCATGTCTCTGATGCTAGATATGGGTGGTGTAGGTGTGCTGTGTATGTGGGAGGGGCTGAATGAGGGATGGTGGTAGGGGCTGTGCTACTATGTCTCCCCAGTCATGGCTCAGGCCTCCTGCCTAGCATCATCGTCCGTGGATTCTCCTATGTACAGGAGTGGCTGGTGGGGGTGGGGGGTGAATGGACGTCTTGGTCACTCCTCTGTAGAGGCAGCAGGAGTAGCTGCAGGGCGTGCAGGCTGAGCTTCTGAAGGGGAAGCAGGAGTAGCTGCAGGCCCTGCAGGCTGAGCTTCTGTAGTGGCAGCAAAGTAGCTGCAGGGCGTGCAGGCTGAGCTTCTGTAGGGGCAGTAGGAGTAGCTGCAAGGCCAGGAGGCTGAGCGTCTGTAGGGAGAGTAGGAGTAGCTGCAGGGCCTGCAGGCTGAGCCTCTGTAGGGGCAGTGGGAGTAGCTGCAGGGGCAGGTGGCAGATTCACTGGGCCTGTGGCTTGCGTAGCTGGTGTGGTTGCTGGATTCACAGCGATGTGGCATGGCGTCACTCTCCTCCTCCGTGTGGCTGTCCATGAGGCACTTGGGCCAGCCTGATCACTGTCAGATGACGTTCCTGTGGGAGCAAGATTGGCATGCAGTTAGACACCTGTGTGCCATCCCATGGCCTTGCTACATGCAGTTCTAACTGCGTGTGACATGATGCCTGTGCTTGGTGTCTGCAGTTCATGCATTGATGAATTATGTGTCGCATGTACATAAGTGTCATCTGGCACCACAGGCAAGACAGTGGTGGATATGGGAGGGCAAATCAGGAGATGCGGCCATACTGGGCCTTGTGTCACTATTACAAAACAAGTGCAGGGCACAATGTAGTGCAGGGGAGGGAGGCATGAAGGTATCGGGATGGGAGGGGGCCTGATGCAGGGGGTGGGAGCCATAGGGGTAGGTGCAAGGAGTGAAAGAGTGGGAGTGCAGTACAGTGCTAAGGGTGGGCTGGCCAGATTCAGGCGAGTACAGGGATGGGTGGCCTTTGACAAGTGCCTGTGAGGGATGCTGGGTGTCACTGGTCGCGGATATGCTGGCAGCAGTGTGTCTCATGGGGCAACAGGCCACAGACCGACTTGTATATGGGAAAGAGGGTCTTTGTGTTGTAACGTGCGGTCAGAGGGAGCGAGTGGAGGGATTGCTGGACTGGAGGGTAGCGGTCCCAGGGCTTGGCCCTAGATTGATTCATGCTGCATTACTCTGGATTTGTATGAGGAGGCACAGGGAGGCAAGAGGTACAATGTTGGAGGGCTGTTGCTGTTGTCATGTCCAGTGGGAACCAGCCCCCCGGAGACATAGGGATCCTGGGGGTAGATGAGGTTGGTAATGGTGCCTCTGCGGTGGTGGTGCTCTGTGTCGGCCCTCTTGCTATGGTTTGTCACATGTGGATGCGAGGTGTGGGATGGGTCAAAGCTGTCAACAGGGACTGTGGCATCTATGGGGTGTCTGGGGAGGGGGCCCATGGACAGTGTCCAGGGAGTGGAGTGGTGGGTGAAAGGGCACTGGCGTCAAGGTGAGTTGCTTCTCTGTCTTACTGGTGTTGAGGCAGGGATCGGCGGCAGTCCACGTTGCATGATTGGCAGACAGGCAGTCATGTTTGGGAGGGGATGGAGATGAAGCACAGGATGGGAGTCTATAGGTGGACAGCATGTCATCAGCATGACACTGGGAGTTGGGAGCAATGGTGTTGATTGAGTGGTCCAGAGGTTTGAAGTAGCTGTTGTGGGGCCATGGGGTTTGGATGGTGCCCTGAGGGACGTCACAGGTGGGGGGAGTGAGGTGGACGGTTGGGGAGAGCACTTTCACACTTGGGGATGTCGGGCAGGTAGCCTGTCAACCATGCCAGAGCCAAGACAGGGTGGTTTGGATGCGGCCATGCACGTGGATGTGTCACAGGAGCCTAATTGCTTGTGGTGCACGCGTGCTGCCTTGGAGGGTGTGTGCCTCAAGTATGTGTTGATTCTCATGCCGTCAGGGTCTGTACATGATCTGTACTCATGTCTGCATACGTGTGTATGGAAGGGGGGATGTTTGTGCACCCTAGGACAATGTCCCTGGCACGTTGGTCACTGTATGCGTTGAATGTCGTCTATTGTTGTGCAGTTGGAAATGTATGCATGTGTTATATCCTACAATTGCATGCCTGCAGTCATTATTTGGGTGTTGCATGTTGTACTCACTGACATCTGCTTGTGTCCATGCACCAGCACTCTGCTGCTCCAACTCCCTCAATGCCCTCGAGATGCAGCACAGAGCGCATGTCTCCTCCCAGGCCATCAACTTGATTGGGGAGCCCATCCCGCCTCCAGTTGCCATGCTTTCCCTCCTGTGGGCCGAGAGCAGGTTGCAGACTCTCAGGAGGAGGTCGTCCCACTGCTTGTGGCAATCTTTTGTGGTGCAGAGGATGGGGCCCACAGCCGACACCTTCTCTGCCCCCTCCTCCCATATTGCAGTCTTTCTTAGGTGGCTTGACCGCCTGTGAGCTGTTGAAAAAAGCTCACCAGCATTGGCCACAATTGTATCAGTTAGCACTAACAGTTCCTGCTCAGAGAAGCATGGTTTTCGCTGGCGGACATCTGGGACACATGACTTCGATGTTGCAGACATGATGCCGGTGTTACAGTGACAGGATGGCAACAGAAAGTGGGTGATTTTATATGGATTGTGTTTTTCAAGATGTTCGCCGGCAAGCTTCCAATTCCTGCGATGGCATAGTTTCCGGTCACAGTGTTTACGCTGCTGCTGTTTCTGTGATATACATGCTGGTAATGGTGCCACCGGCAAAGTTTCCAGCATGCCGGAATGCGCAATCCCACAAAGTTGTACTGTGCTGGTGTTTTCGTGATTTTAAGTGATGGAAACGGTGCCACCGGAACCACGGAAACACCAGCAGTGCACCGCCAAACTTGTAATGAGGGCCAATGTAAATAAAGAGAAATGTGCCTGCGTTTACTGCATGAACACAGTGACCCTTTCAGCAACACAATTGCTCTAGGTGCGCTGCTCCCCACAGGAATTATGAACTTCTGCACCACCCCACCCAAGGCTCTGCCCAACCTATGAATAGGTGCAAACCACTGAAGCACAGGGAAGGGGCTGCTGTTTGCAGCAGTCTTACCTCACTGATACAGCTGAAATTCAGGCCCACAGCCTCCCAGATTACAGTGCCCTGTTTCTTTTCGAAGGGCACCCCATATTTCAGAAAAGGGTGCCCTTTGTCTGATTGTAAGATAATCTCTCTCTCGTATTATGGTGCTCTGTCCTTGCAGGCAGGATGTGGGTGTCTCCATCGCTAGCGTCATCCCTGCATTTCAGAGTATGGCACTGAGTGTCATGGTCATGAAGTCAGGGGCACAGGCATGCAGGGGTCGCATGCACAGGAGACCTGGGTGGACACTGTCCTGGCGCCTTTGGCGCCAGGCTCATGAACAAAAGTAAACAAGAACATCCATTTAACACCAAAAATCTTGTATTATGGACATAGCACTTCAGATACAATAACCTTGAACATTCCATCCATTAAGCAGCCCCAAGTGTATTCTTGGGTGTGGCTGCTAATGGATTGCCTTCGCACGTGCTCACTCTCTAGGAATGGCAGGGTGTGGCTGGTAAACCGGCCCTAATGGCGTACCCACGATCTCAGCTATATAAACTGAGATCCTGCTTCCTGGACATCCTGCTTCCTGCCAGCATACTTACCAACTGGGCGAAGACTACCTGTACATCTCTTCGGCGAACCAAGTGTTCATCTTTACACTTTCCGGAACGCCAAAATCTTCATCTTGGCACCGCAGCACGAAACGCTCCATCGTCGACAGCAGCGCCTGCAAGGAATAACAGAAGACAAGGTTAGACATCGAAAAAAACAGTCAGTTTAAGGTTGTGCTTCGCCATACTTCACGCTTTTCCTTAAACCATCACTTACCTGCTGTCGAACATTGCGGTAGCATCCATCTTCCATCCGGCCGCGTCTCGCATCTCGCAGCTGCATTGAGGCCGCATTTCCATCTAAGGGAAGAAAACAGAAGAGAGACATTATTGAGGGCACAAATAGGAGCAACATATAAAGACATTAAACAGAACAAACAGCATCACAAGAGCTCAAGAATGACTTACCAATCATGAGGAGAAGCATAGTCGCAGCTGGACTGGACTAATCCTTATCAGGGATCAGTGAAGGAACTAGATCCCATTTGATGTGCCCCTGCCAGAAGTAGCAGGATGGAGAGCTTATCTTCCATAATTCACAGGTGAGCTTTATGGGCCGGCGTATGCTCACAGAAACTGTACTTTGGGGTGAAGGGTTCGAAAGGTACAACAATCACAGATTGGCGCACTCGCAACTCTTATCTCCACGCAGGAGCAGTATCCCACGTACCACCGCTCACTGCTTTTCTACTGAGGGAGGTGATTCAAGTTCAGGGAGGGCTGCAACCGTGCCCCAACACCTCCGCAGAGACCAAGTGAGCATAAAACGGAGTCTCTTATAGTACTCTTTCCCCACTCTCTAAATCTGCACTGTCACTGATAATATGCACCCACTCAATGGGTCCTCAATCCCGGTGCCAACTCAGAAAGCCCACACAATTCTACAATTTCACAAATCTCTCAAAACATGGCTTATTCAACAGCACCTGACCACTATAATTATAATTGTTCTTTTATAACGCTGTTAATGCCAGAGATTGGTTTCTAAGCACAGGTTTGGGATTCGTACCTGTGTTGCGCTGCGTTGTCTTGCTTCCAAGACTAAAGCATTGCCCTGGGCTATCCCCCCATCACCATGGATTCCAATGGATGAAAAGCCTTTAACTCCCAGTACTGAGCTACCGTTAAAAGATGTCAGCCCAAATGTTGGCTACCCACACCCTGTACAGTGCTCCGCTGCTCTCCAGATAGCTCCCAAACACTGGCTACCCACTCCCTGTACATCGCTCCGCTGCCCTCAAGCTAGCTCCGAAACACTGGCTACCCACTTCCTGTACATCGCTCCGCTGCCCTCGAGCTAGCTCCCAAACACTGGCTACCCACTCCCTGTAAAGCGCTCCAAAGCTCTCGAGCAAGGGCCCAAATGTTGGCTACTCACACCCTGTACAGTGCTCCGCTGCTCTCCAGCTAGCTCCCAAACACTTGCTATCCACTGTTACGCTCACCGGGCTCCCACAGAGGCATCGATCGGAACTGGTCAGCTGCGGTCTCCACCAATGTGACGCGTAGGGCTGAGATGACGGACTGGACTGGCCCACCTAGCTTCGTTTGCTTAGCCTGTAGGAATATTCTTCTGCAAATGGAGAAAGGGAATTAACCACCCGTGGAGTTGAGTGTAAATTCCCCCCACCCCCCTGCTGTTCTCCCCACGGATCACCTTTGATGTCCCCTCTTATAGTCTCACCTGATGGTTTGAAAAGATGAGCTCTCCATCCTGCATTAGGCGCAGGGGCGCGTTGATAACCAGTTGCTTCACTGGCTCAAAGGAATTGGTGAGTTCCAGAACAATATTGACTCCAAAAAGTATGTAGTTCATAAGAGTTCAAATGCCTGACTTTCACTCTTGTCAGATTCCTTGCAGATTGCAGCTTGACCCTAGCGAAGAGTTCCTCGTGGCAACCGGTAATATTCTGGTAAGGATTTGTATTTCCAACTCAGTTCGATAAATAATGTCAATATGTAACCTGTTGTTTTCTCCCTTATTCAGGCGCTGAGAGAAAGTATGAAGTCTCGAGGAATAATACCTCCGGCGGTAAAATCAGGTAAGTCTAATGTGGTGAGGAGGGTCCCCTTGATAGTACCTTTGTTTCACCTGGCTGTCCTTTTGTTTCCTCTTAGGGGCCGGGGTTCAGCGAAGATGCAGTGGAAGCTGCGCCGACCCGTGAAGAGGAATAATACACCCGGTGGTAAAATCAGGTAAGTCTATGGGGGGGTTACTAATATTCCTCTGTGTATTCCCTTGGCTCACCTTGCTGTTCTTGTCTACTCCTTAGGTGCCGGAATGCGGCAGGAACATGCAGGAGGATGCGTGGAATGTGAAGATGCTGCGAAGGCCGGTGAGTTCAGCGCGGCGCTGCAGCAGGCGAGGCGACGCGCATGAAATAACTTCTTTCTTCCGGCTTGAAGGCGCGATGGATCGGGAATTCAGGTAAGGATCAAAGGTATTGCTCTTGTTCTAACCTTTTCTCCTTCTTTCTCCCTTTTTCTAGGAGCTCCAAACTCGAGGCGGGCGTGGCAGAAGGCTGGATGCAGACTTGCAGGCACGGTGAGTGTTACGCTGCTGGATGCAGAATAACACGAAGCATGTGCTACTCTTTGGACGTGGTTTAAATAGCCTCCAAAGTAGTCCCAGGTAAGTATTTCTCCCCAGCCCCGCCCGAGTAAAAAATAGTCCCTAGGTAAAATAGTCCCTTCCAAGCCTTATTTGGCTTGGAGCTCTTGCAGCATGGTCTGCATCAGGTAAGTTCTACTCTATGAGCCTGGCGCCTATGGCGCCAGGACTGACTCTCCATATGAGCCAGGCGCCATAGGCGCCAAGACCGCACCCAAACAGCCCCTAGCAGGGGTTTTTGGGCTTACCCAAAATAACTCGATGCCTGCTTCCGGGGTTGCTGGACCTGGTCTGGATCCCCGGGGGTAGGCATCATGACATCCACTCCCTGTACAGCGCTCCGCTGCTCTCGAGCTAGCTCCCAAACACTGGCTACCCACTCCCTGTAAAGCGCTCCGCTGCTCTCCAGCTAGCTCCCAAACACTGGCTACCCACTCCCTGTAAAGCGCTCCGCTGCTCTCCAGCTAGCTCCCAAACACTGGCTACCCACTCCCTGTAAAGCGCTCCGCTGCTCTCCAGCTAGCTCCCAAACACTGGCTACCCACTCCCTGTATAGCGCTCCACTGCTCTCCAGCTAGCTCCCAAACACTGGCTACCCACTCCCTGTAAAGCGCTCCGCTGCTCTCCAGCTAGCTCCCAAACACTGGCTACCCACTCCCTGTAAAGCGCTCCAAAGCTCTCCAGCTAGCTCCCAAACACTGGCTATCCACTCCCTGTATAGCGCTCCGCTGCTCTCCAGCTAGCTCCCAGACACTGGCTATCCACTCCCTGTATAGCGCTCCAAAGCTCTCCAGCTAGCTCCCAAACACTGGCTATCCACTCCCTGTATAGCGCTCCAAAGCTCTCCAGCTAGCTCCCAAACACTGGCTATCCGCTCCCTGTAAAGCGCTCCGCTGCTCTCGAGCTATCTCCCAAACACTGGCTATCCGCTCCCTGTATAGCGCTCCGCTGCTCTCGAGCTAGCTCCCAAACACTGGCTATCCACTCCCTGTATAGCGCTCCGCTGCTCTCGAGCTAGCTCCCAAACACTGGCTACCCACTCCCTGTACAGCGCTCCGCTGCTCTCGAGCTAGCTCCCAAACACTGGCTATCCACTCCCTGTATAGCGCTCCGCTGCTCTCGAGCTAGCTCCCAAACACTGGCTATGCACTCCCTGTATAGCGCTCCGCTGCTCTCGAGCTAGCTCCCAAACACTGGCTATCCACTCCCTGTATAGCGCTCCGCTGCTCTCGAGCTAGCTCCCAAACACTGGCTATCCACTCCCTGTATAGCGCTCCGCTGCTCTCGAGCTAGCTCCCAAACACTGGCTATGCACTCCCTGTATAGCGCTCCGCTGCTCTCCAGCTAGCTCCAAAACACTGGCTACCCACTCCCTGTAAAGTGCTCCAAAGCTCTCCAGCTAGCTCCCAAACACTGGCTACCCACTCCCTGTATAGCGCTCCGCTGCTCTCCAGCTAGCTCCCAAACACTGGCTACCCACTCCCTGTATAGCGCTCCGCTGCTCTCCAGCTAGCTCCCAAACACTGGCTACCCACTCCCTGTATAGCGCTCCGCTGCTCTCCAGCTAGCTCCCAAACACTGGCTACCCACTCCCTGTATAGCGCTCCGCTGCTCTCCAGCTAGCTCCCAAACACTGGCTATGCACTCCCTGTATAGCGCTCCAAAGCTCTCCAGCTAGCTCCCAAACACTGGCTATCCACTCCCTGTATAGCGCTCCGCTGCTCTCCAGCTAGCTCCCAAACACTGGCTACCCACTCCCTGTATAGCGCTCCGCTGCTCTCCAGCTAGCTCCCAAACACTGGCTACCCACTCCCTGTATAGCGCTCCGCTGCTCTCCAGCTAGCTCCCAAACACTGGCTATCCACTCCCTGTATAGCGCTCCAAAGCTCTCCAGCTAGCTCCCAAACACTGGCTACCCACTCCCTGTAAAGCGCTCCAAAGCTCTCCAGCTAGCTCCCAAACACTGGCTACCCACTCCCTGTATAGCGCTCCGCTGCTCTCGAGCTAGCTCCCAAACACTGGCTATCCGCTCCCTGTTTAGCGCTCCGCTGCTCTCGAGCTAGCTCCCAAACACTGGCTACCCACTCCCTGTATAGCGCTCCAAAGCTCTCCAGCTAGCTCCCAAACACTGGCTACCCACTCCCTGTATAGCGCTCCGCTGCTCTCGAGCTAGCTCCCAAACACTGGCTATCCGCTCCCTGTTTAGCGCTCCGCTGCTCTCGAGCTAGCTCCCAAACACTGGCTACCCACTCCCTGTAAAGCGCTCCAAAGCTCTCCAGCTAGCTCCCAAACACTGGCTATCCACTCCCTGTAAAGCGCTCCAAAGCTCTCCAGCTAGCTCCCAAACACTGGCTACCCACTCCCTGTACAGCGCTCCGCTGCTCTCCAGCTAGCTCCCAAACACTGGCTATCCGCTCCCTGTTTAGCGCTCCGCTGCTCTCGAGCTAGCTCCCAAACACTGGCTATCCGCTCCCTGTTTAGCGCTCCGCTGCTCTCGAGCTAGCTCCCAAACACTGGCTACCCACTCCCTGTATAGCGCTCCGCTGCTCTCCAGCTAGCTCCCAAACACTGGCTACCCACTCCCTGTATAGCGCTCCGCTGCTCTCCAGCTAGCTCCCAAACACTGGCTATCCACTCCCTGTAAAGCGCTCCGCTGCTCTCCAGCTAGCTCCCAAACACTGGCTATCCGCTCCCTGTATAGCGCTCCGCTGCTCTCGAGCTATCTCCCAAACACTGGCTACCCACTCCCTGTATAGCGCTCCGCTGCTCTCCAGCTAGCTCCCAAACACTGGCTACCCACTCCCTGTATAGCGCTCCAAAGCTCTCCAGCTAGCTCCCAAACACTGGCTACCCACTCCCTGTACAGCGCTCTGCTGCTCTCCAGCTAGCTCCCAAACACTGGCTATCCGCTCCCTGTTTAGCGCTCCGCTGCTCTCGAGCTAGCTCCCAAACACTGGCTATCCGCTCCCTGTACAGCGCTCCGCTGCTCTCCAGCTAGCTCCCAAACACTGGCTACCCACTCCCTGTATAGCGCTCCGCTGCTCTCCAGCTAGCTCCCAAACACTGGCTATCCACTCCCTGTAAAGCGCTCCGCTGCTCTCCAGCTAGCTCCCAAACACTGGCTACCCACTCCCTGTATAGCGCTCCGCTGCTCTCGAGCTATCTCCCAAACACTGGCTACCCACTCCCTGTAAAGCGCTCCAAAGCTCTCCAGCTAGCTCCCAAACACTGGCTATCCGCTCCCTGTAAAGCGCTCCAAAGCTCTCCAGCTAGCTCCCAAACACTGGCTATCCGCTCCCTGTATAGCGCTCCGCTGCTCTCGAGCTAGCTCCCAAACACTGGCTATCCACTCCCTGTATAGCGCTCCGCTGCTCTCCAGCTAGCTCCAAAACACTGGCTACCCACTCCCTGTATAGCGCTCCGCTGCTCTCCAGCTAGCTCCCAAACACTGGCTACCCACTCCCTGTATAGCGCTCCAAAGCTCTCCAGCTATCTCCGTGCTTGAAATAATCCAATGAAAAAGAGTATGCTATCTCTCAGAGTACGGTACCCCCTATGAGGGGATACAACTCAAGGTTCAGAAAGGCATACACGCTGCATACTGAAGTGCATACATTATACAGGCTCGGACGGGGACAAGAAATAGGCAGGACACCAAAAGCGGGACTTTGCGCTACCTACCATTCTGGTTGTAAGCAGCCCTGCCCCCTGACCTTCTATCTAGGGCTATAAGGAAAAGAGGACCCAGAACCATGGCCTCCTCAGCACCCCCACACCCTCCCTAGCAATGCCTTTTCTCATGCGAACTCTTTGAGCTCACTTTAATCAGGCCTTATCAAACTTTGCACTTGAAGTGCCTGCCTGTGTTTATCAAAGCCGTCTTCTGAGAGTTGGTTTAATTTGAGTTGCAAACCACTACTGGTGTAATAAAAATGTCTTAACCCGGTCATCCTAGAGCCACTTGATTTATAGGCATTTGTTGTGACCTGCTCTGAAGTCCTGTTAAAAGCAAACATTGGCAAAGCCAACAGTTTTGCCTTGTGCACAGGTGGCATTTCTCAGGCATTGCGATGATATGCCCAGGTACTCGCTCACACCATTTTGCACCTGCTACCATCAATGGGCAGTTAATACGGTATACCACTACGACTCTGCCTGGCAAGTGGACCCTTAACCAGTATATGGCTAAATACTCGTCAACCCATACGCAAGCAACATAGACACTCCACAGTACATAAACATAATCTCAATTGTTAATTCAATTGACAACGGCTATTACCCAGGTTGACACTTAATCCCAATCATGGCCCAGACTTTGCTCACCTTGAAGTTGAGGCCGCTGCTGGCATGGACGCTATTTGCTCTCGTTTCAAAAGCAAAGATTGTTTGCACGGTGGATATACAAACCTGACTCCTGGAATGGTTGGGTGGGGGTTCAAACTCGGGCTCCCACCACCCTCAGCTGAAGGGAGCACAACAACACTAAACCCAAACAAGCAGTTGTGGCTTTGCAAGTGGCTGGCATTAGGCAGCTAAGCTAAATTTTGTGCTTTTTATACTGTGTGAACAGATGAGGGCATGCGACCGGGAAAACCCATTTCACATCCTGTAAATTTGCTCAACAAATCAATGGCCATGCAGACCATGCTTAGATTAACCAGGGCTACAACTCCCAGAATGCACTGGTTTGTCGAATAAAAGGCCAGGCTTGGAAAATGGTGTTCCAGTGACATGCAGTTAGCAGTTAAACCTATGTATACAACATTATGGTCTATAATGGGAGAAGGTAACCGCAATGTCTTTGTTTCTGAAAAGCTAGGCATGTCAATCTAATGACACAAGACAAACGCTCACTGCACTTGACGCAGGAGGAATCAGCATGACTCATGTTATACATGTATGCTACTGTTATGTGGAAGGCGCCAAGGCTCGCGCCCCCACAGGGCCACGGTTTGCTGCAGTGATGGAAGAATTATGTGGTGCAGAGAATCCAGGTGTGTGTGGCAAGGACATGTTTTGCCATGTCACCGGTCCGCAATAGTGCATTATAAGGGCTATTTTAAATGATATAATATCAGTTTATATAGCTCATCATGCCAGATTTCTTCGGCATTTAAGCACTATAATAACAGCGGCTATTGTGTAATGTAGTGGTACTACGTTTTTAAATTCTGTATTATGAATGGCTGAGTTGCCCTAGCACATGAACTATTGAATCAAGACCAAACAAACAGTGGCTTTGCAAGTGGCTGGCAGCGTTAAGCTAAATCGTGTGCTTTTTATACAGTGTGAACAGATGACGCCATGCGAGTCGCCAACCATGGGTATTCACAGATCTCATGTTTATCTGGAGCCCCGAATAGTGTGGGCGCCTCTGGGCTGCAGGGGTGTCAGTTATATTGTGTTAGCAGGATCAGAAAGGGCGCATACATACTTCAAATTATTCCATGAAAAAGCATCATATTTTGTGTGCATGCAAAAGGGCAATGAAGGTTCCGCTTTTGGAAGCCTAAGGTTTCAAGGCACTATACAATCTATCTATTTGCTTCAGGTCGTCTGATGCTGAATAAATATTCTTTAACATTTTAAATTGCACAAATTGTATCACACTTTATGAAAACACTTCCCATTGGTCACTATTCAAACAATGTCACAAAAGGAATGAATAGCCATTTGCAACCGTAGGCCACTTCTCTATTGGTGCCCAAGACAATGTTATGGCCCAGTCCGACCATGCATGCCCCCCCTTACACGGGTTATCATGCACATCACATGTTGTGTTCACCACAGTCATACGTTGATGTCACAGAGATACAAACTATTGCCCTGCCTCTCCCCCAACCTGCACTCATTTCTCTGGGAACCGTTCCCCTTTTTTGCAAATAACAGCACAAACACGGTTACAGAGTGCATATTACCATACTGCCTGTCAATAAGCAACAGCACCACACAGCGGTCTTTCTAGCAAGATGAGGGTCAAAGGGCTGAGTCTGCTCCCAAACACGCTTAAGCCACGAGTTCACACAGGCACAAGCAGCAGCACTCACTCACACGCCCCTCGCCCACCACAGACCCTCGCATCTCTCAACCCAGAACGGCTCATTGCACACTCACACGCGGACATACACCACCACGGTATAAAAGACGGGCATGGTTTCCTGCAAGAGACTGAGTCGACTGCGGTGCCCAGTGTGACGTGTCCACCACCTTACCTGTTTGTGCAGCACTGCTGGCTGGCTGCTGCTGTGGCGTCAGGTTTGGCACTGGCGGGCCGGCTGTGGCGGCGGCGGCCTCCCCTCAGCTGGTCCTCCTGGCTAGTCCTGTGGGCACTGGCCACCTCCCAACTTGGTGGGGTGCTGCCGGTACCGACACAGACAGTCCTCCTGTGAGCAGGACACTGCCACTGGCTGATGGTGCGTCTGCTCTCTCTGGCTCGGACCCCTCCTGGACCTGGTGTGCAGTAGTGTGCGGCTCAGCTTGGCCTCCTTGGGCTGGCTGGCTCAGTGTGTCTCTCTCTCTGCCCAGCGTTTGAGGCCCAACTTAATATTCAATTCTGTCGAGAGAGAGACTGTAGTCATCACGTGGAGTAACTAGTAGTCTGTGATGCACGTGCACATGCACAGCACGCACTCTAGCGGCACAGAGTCTATTGGGGTGGGCTGCCAGTGCCTGCAGCCAATTGGCCCCTACCCTCGCTCTGTTGTTCCATGGCGGTCCCCCTGCCCCAGACACAAGTTGCGTTTCAACTTTGCAAAGAAGTGCAACAATGTTTTGTTACTTCCTGCAAAGTTGAAAGCAACTGTGTAGTGTGAAATCCGCCCAGCGCCCAGCAGCAAGCTCTCATCGAAGCCCTGAGGCAGGCTGTCCTACGGCCCCCCAGGTTCAGGAGCTGTTTTACATGATTTTTGCATTGCTTAATTGCGCAATGTGCGCAATCAGCACCTCAGCCGGGCCGGCCCGCGCCCCGAGTGGGATGATTCAATCACTGCACAGCGCCGGCCCCTGCAGTGCAGTGGTGGCGGCACGCCCGCCGCCGGTGGCCAGGCCCAGGCAATAATCAAAGCAACATAACAACACCATCTCTGTTGTTACCTTGCTTGATGAATTATTGCTGCAGTGACTGTCTGACTGACAGTTCCTATCCTGATCTACTCTAGTGTGCTGCTGTGCCCAGCCCAACCACTCCCTCCTCCGAGGCACATACCAGTGGCTCTGCTCTGGGCAGGGCCGCCCACCCGCAGACACCAATGTCGCAGACGCCGCACACTATACGCAAAGTGTGTAAGTTCAAATAATAATAATAATAATAATAATTATTACAAAAAAAAAAACTATTATCAAAAAGAAAACCGGCCCAAGGTGCCTGTCTGAAAAACCGGCCTCCAAGGTCCCCAACTTCATTCGGCCACAGCCCAAAAGACCAAAAGTGCCAGTCCAACCCTGACATTATATAGTGAGATGTGTGCACTATATACTGAACCTTATCAGCAGGGGCAGTGGTCGAAGTGAGCGGGAGCGGTTGGGAGCGGTGCTCCTGTACATTTTAAAATTAAGTTTTACAGCCCCTATACTTTTATTTTAAAAAGAAATCGTTCCGGAACGGTTTCGTTTTAAAATAACAGTGTAGGAAGAAGTTGAAACTTGCACTTTCAGTGCACTGCACTGAACATTTCCTTAAACAGCAGGCAACTGAGGAGCGGGGTAGGCTTCCAGGGAACATAGTTCCACTACTTCTTTTCTTACACTTCGACCACTGAGCAGGGGTTGAAATTAGGTTGTGATGAGCAGGAGCTTAAACCAGCTTCAGGTTGTGGGCATCAGCCTGTAGGCAGGAGCTACCGCAGGGGAGCCAGGGGGTTCCAGAGACGCTCTTTTAACATTGTGTCCGTTATGTATGAACCATTGTGTTTAAATGTGCATTAGATGTGTTCTAATTCTTGTTTATTAACATTCTCAAATACTCAAAGTTAATGTCATATTTACATGTTTGAAAGGCACCAGTTGGTCATAGGAGCCAAAAGTAGCTAGCTGTTGTTTCAAGCTAACCAGGCTGCTAGCCGGTAACACAGCTCAGCGGGTTGCGTGCTCGCTGTTGCGATCAATGTTTGATCTGCAGGTCACAAGTTCCAATCCTGCAAAGGCCAACTCAGCCTTTCATCCTTTTGAGGTTGATAAATGAGTACTGACTTGGTTGGGATGACTAACGTATGTTCTAGGTACAGGCTTAAGCGGGAGTGCTATATAAATAACAAATCATCGTCATTAGAAGCAGGAGCTCTCAGTTTCGAACCCTGTATTAGCTGTTTTATTTCCCTTTTAGAGTCTGGTTCCCTGCTGTATCTGAGGTCAGGGCAGCGTGTCTAGGGCATCCAATCCTCTCATTATTAACCATCAGAGGTGGCGTGGGAAGCCTGCAGGTGCCCCTCCTACCCACTCATACCCAGGGACACATTCCTACCCAATTACTAACCAGGCAAGAGCCGCCCCAGGGGTGTGCAGAGAGACTTTCAAACAGGCTAAAAATGGAACCTACGCCGTGACACTTCCCACGGCTACTTTTAGTTTCAAAATGGATAAAATAGAGCGTTATGTGAATTGCACGAGTTTCCATGGTAACAGACACCTGCCTGTGGTGCAGGCCTGTGCCTCAGCCAATGAAAACGCTGTTTCAGTGCTGCCAGCACCAGCTATCGTGACTGTAACCCGGTGGCTTGTCACCTGGTAGTGTGCAGACGGCACCAAAGGGCCCGATTCATGGAATATTTGCCCGGTTCAAAGTGAATTTGCACTGCTGAAAAGTGACTTTGCACTGCAGACACAAACCCTGGTTCATGGAACCGTGCAAAGTGTATTTTTGCCATGGAAGTCCGGGCACAGCCATTTTGAGCTGCAGAAATGACTACGCGCTGACTTTGCCCTGACTTTGCACTGCAAAAATACACTTTGCACGGTTCCATGAATCAGGGTTTATGTTGGCTGTGCAAAGTCACTTTTCAGCAGTGCAAATTCACTTTGCACCTAGCAAATATTCCATGAATCGGGCCCAAAGTGCTTTTGGTTGTGTTTCAGCGGGGAAGGCAATTGCACCAGAGAGAGACCTTCTGCCACTGGGACCGGAAGTCAGGAATAATACTCCAGGGTCAAAGTGCACATAGAGACGAACACGTGAAATACAAGCACTAACTGTCCCCAAACACCTGCCCCCTTAATTGGATACCGAAATGCAACTAGAACGAGATGTAGTTTTCTCCACAGCGTTTTAGTTCATGTCATAAAAACATATCAGGCCGACTGTATGCAGTAGACAGCGTTTTTCACGCTCACTTGCAATTTACAAAGAGGAAGGACTCTTCTACTATTCCGCTGAACGTGGTTCCATTTTAGGTGAGGATAGAGGGTGCAAACATAGCTGCCAGGACCAGTGGCGTCTGCGCAAGTTTCAAAGCGATGACGTGTACATTATTTTCTTTCAGAATTGGTGTCGGTGACCAGGGCCCTGGGCGAATTGGCGCCCCCCCTTCCCCTGCCTGACACGCCTTCTGACACTATGCCAGCGCGGGGGAGTACTTGAAGGTCTGCCCCGAGCTGGCGGGGTCGGGGGCTAATGGCGCCTTTTGTTGTTGAAGGCCCCAGCACCCGATTGTCATTGAATACGCCCGCCTGCCACGCCTTCTCCCTCTACGCCAGCCCGGGGGAGCCCTTGAAAGACTTCCCCGAGCTGGCGTGGCGGGGGCTAGTGGCTCCCTGGGGGGTGTGGCGCCCCGGGCGGACGCCTGGCTCGCCCCTCCCTAAGGCCGGGCCTGCCGGTGACCCTCAACACACCAGATGATATTTGGAGTGGGCAAAGTGCAGTTTCCTCCCGAAGAAGTGCCTTTAAAAAAATTGCCTCAATCGAAATGGTGCATTTTACAGATCAATTTTGTAGGGGAAAAGTATATAAAAAGTTGCAGGCAAGACACTCTCTGCAGGGCTAAATATAATGTTCTAATATTTCAGAAGCCAGGTCATCAAGGAGATAAGCAGGCATTGCTTCTTTTTTCATCCCTCAGATATCGAGTAACTGAGTACTAGCAAGTAAGGTAATACTACTTATAGATGAAGAAGGCAGCCCCACCTTATGCTTGCCACAGAATAGCTCAGGGGTCAGAGAATCACAAAGACGCTTTGGCAAAGCCAAACATTTTGCTTTGAAATCTAGAGAGTAAGGCTGTTTTGTCCTTTCTGGGCTTTACAAAGAAAGTACACTACACATTTGCAAAGCCACACCTGTTGGTTCTGCCAATCCTCGTTATTATGCAGCCATGATGCATTGGGAGAATCGTAAAGGCTTGAGGTTCCAAACCCACCATGGCAACTTTCTTTAGCCGTGTGCATTAGTAATGGCAAAGATAATAAAGATCAGGTCAAAAATACAAAAACGTAATGCAGCCGAAAAATGGAAAACACGTCAATGCACCAAGTAGCACTGTCAGGAATTCAACCATCTATATGATGGACGTTCGCTCACCTGGGCTTTTTTGACATTTGTAAATACATTGAATGATGGTAGACCGATCTCAGGAAAATACGGAGGACTAATCCACACACATTTTCTATGCTCACACCACAACAAAAGCATAGACCTGTGTACTCTGTCATGGGCACCGCCTAAGGCACAGTCCGCCCTGTCATATTTAGTTGGAATGTAACAGCATAGGACAGCACAATGTCATTTCAAGGAGGGGGGCAGACAAAAATGCCATGCGCAGCTTGATTAACTGACAAGGGCTCCATGCCACTGTCCTGCTCTTTGTTAGGCCATGTAGCTGGTGGCAGTGATTAACATACCAACACAGGACACTTCAAACAGGCCCCCATGGGGCCTAAATGCGAAAACGCACATGTCTGGGTCTTTTGTTGTAGTTGGTCACTCCCGCTAGGGGAACCCGATCCATAAGATAGCAGAATGTGATTTGTGGATGCAAGAGTGTCTGGTCTCTCATCCTCTTCAATGGAGACCTGCCGCTTTAATCAGGAACCAAAGGGAGATCCATTAACCAGAGAGACTCTTTGAACACAGCAGACAGGAAGATGGGTGGCATCTAGTAGCACAAGGGAGTGAGTCCAGAGCTCTTTCTGTTGAGAGGAGGTTTTCACCATCTTGGTTTTGGGACACCCCTGGTTCCTGTTTCACCCTTTTACCTTTTCCTGCTGCAAGGCACTCTGGTTATGACCTCATGCATATAGAAAATGTTTGGTAGGGACCGCAGGATTGGTTCATTAAGGTAGGCTTAGCGAACACCAATCACTGTGGCCCACTAGCGTACACCAATCACTGTGGGCCACTTAGCTTTAAAAGAGAGCTTGAGACCCTCTTTAGTCAGATCATCTGAAGACTTCACAAGAAGTAAGAACGAAAAACGCATCCTTGGTTCCTGGCTGAAGGTACAGTCTGCCTTACAGCTTCCGCGAGTGAAGAAGGCCAGGACATCCAAAGAGAGAAGCAAGATCCCTCTCTTTAACCACTCCAAGGGAACAGAGGGAGGAAAGGACTCAGAGGACCCTACAGTTGCTCCAGAACCGTTAACCAGTTAGCACACAACATGCCATGCTCAGCTCTTCAGCAAGATTGCCAGATAGGGAGTGCCAGAAGGTCTCTGAACCCACAAGAAAGGACAAGGCAGCTGCCTGCAACACACTCCTGAGCTCTAGGCCGTCCGCCTTAAAGGACGATACAAGCCCAGAGAAGAAGCTGGGAGAAGTGCAATGACAAGCATCTAACACTGTCCACCTTCAAGCACATTTTCGAGACAGCAGGTTAGTCGATCCGCAATCGACTGCAACACTGACCGCTGTCAATCCCCAAGCTAGTGCTGTCAAGCCACAGTCGCTGAAAGAAACATGAGACTTCTCGGCCAGTGCTTCAGTACCACCGATCAGCACTCAGACAATGATTCCTGACCCAGAGTTACCATGTAGGCCAGTATGCAGCCGTTCACCAAGCTTCTCGCCTGATACACGCAGCTGACTCCCATGTCTTAAATCTGTCACAGAAACCTGTGAAGCGCCCGGAAGCCGCCTCGACCCTGTTGAGCACCGAGAACAACTACTGCAAGAGGTACATTGTGGTTCTGTGCCCCTTGTCCTTCCCAGAAGAACCCTAGAGACATTTTAAGACCCCTTTGTGTCCTTTCTGCTGAAGCCAAGAAGCCTTAACAAACTGTTGTGGTATTAACCAAACCAACCACCCTCCTGTCAGTATCTAGAGTGCATCAATTTTTCCTTCGTAGGAACTGTCTGTTCTCTGCATTCCTTTACAAGTTTGGTTATAGTAGTAATGTTGTTAGACTGTTGTGATAATAATAAAGTAGATACTTGTATACAACCTTAACTGGACACTCCTTGTATCATTGTGAAAGTCTAGAAACTACCCTAACCAAGTATAGAAGGTATATTATGTTGGCTGAAAACCAATCACATCATATGCCCAACATCGCCAATTGAGAATCGTCAGTATAACCATAGGGCGGCCATCTTGTGTTACATCCGCCATTTGCTTTCTATTCCCTTCTATTAAACGCTTTGCTAAATGTAATTTATTCTGAAAGCTCATACATGGCGCGAGGCCACCGTCTACATGTTGAGAGATCGGCCCAGACACAAATGCCAAACAGTACAGAAATACATTGTTTTCCTCCCTCACAAGTCCTTGAAGGCGAGCAGAGAGGCATTTAATCAGCGGGCCTGGTGCCGGCCGGTCTCGCTGAAACTGAAGTAACGGGCCGCTAAACATGAATTATACTTTTCCAGCTGCCCCCCTTCGGGGCTCTTCTTAGAGCAGACTGACCCCTAGTTCACAACTAGAAACTAGTAGATAACACACGTTTGAATGTGTCTCTCCCACAAACACAGTATCCTTGCCGAACAAGAGCTTTAAGTTCTTCATAGCAAAGAACAATGTCTGCAAGCAGCAAATTGCAACTGTTGCTAAAATGAGTAATATAGAGTGAGTAAGAAACGTGTCATAATGTGTCATATTTGTCATAATTGTCAATTACCGAACCCTAGCTCGAGAAGATACATTATGGGCGGTTTTGATGTGTCACAAAAAGATTGTATGATTGCATGTTTATATATATGCCACTGTTGTAGAATGTTCGCTCTCTAGCGTCTCACGAGGTCTGGCTGACACACGTTGCGAGATGTTAGACCCAGTCGGCCGACTGAGAATATATTTGCTTTGCAACAAACCCTAGTACTTGGAAATCGAAGTGTCGTATCACTAGTGTATGGTGATTGTGCCTTGTTTCCATATGCGAAGGGTCTTAAGGGCCTAGCAAAAAATGGCACCCGAATAGGGACCCTCGCCCTTTTGCTCCATCGTGTACGTTGAATTTGAAGAAGGCGAAAACTAATCGAGGATGAGGCCGTCGAGCCGGGATCGAAAGATGTTCGGGGCGCCCCTGTGAAAGTGATGAGAGACTCCTTTGCAGATCTGTACACAGCCGATCCCTGATCGACGAACATGTAGACAGGCTATTTGAGTTTAAAAGTGAGCTTGATCAATTGCATGAAGAGATGAAAAGTGGGAAACAACAGGCAGTACCATATGTCAAGCGGCAATTTTTTCCGCCGTTAAAACCTGTTAGTGAAGAGATGAAAATGTGTACGCGAGAGGCGATTAGATGGATTACGGATGTTACCATTTCTCCAATGGAGGTGCATGATACGTTTGATCAGTATACCCTAGAAATGCAGTGGAAGGCACTGCAGGTGATGGTTGAATATTTGCAAGAATTTTTTTATTGTCCCCCCGATTTAATGACAATATACAAAAGAGAATTTGTACCTGAAATGGGAAGGCCTGCTCCCTCCCTCGATTTAGCTATATTGCTTAATAAACGAACAATTGAGGAAACGCCTAGTTTACAATTGCCCATGAGAGAAGGCCCTCCCACCTTTGTACCGAAAGTAGAGATTGCTGCCGCGGATGGAAATCCACCGCAGGTAATAGAAGCCCATTATACAGCACAGTTCATGCATGTCTCTTTTTCCAGACAGGAGGTGAATAATATAAAACAAACAATCCCTGATTTGAGGAATCCGGCGGGATTTTATAAAGAGATTGGGGGTCATTACGAGTATGGCACTATGGGCTTAACAGCACCGTTAAGGATGGTGGTGCCGTTAAGCCCCTACCGCCATATTCTGAGGTCTCTTAGCGGGTCCCAGCAGGAACGGCTGGTCTGACAAGCCGCTCTTTGCGGGACCCGTTAAAGGACCTTGGAGCTAATAACGGGCCCGCAATTAGCACCTTCCCCATTCCCATTGAGCCCTATGGGGGCTCAAATGGGAATGGGGAATGGTTTACTGAATTGGAACTTACCGGGTCCGCTTAGGTCAGAATCTCCCGGTAAGTCCCCATTCAGTGAGACCGGACCCGGACCTGGAACCGGACCCTGACCAGGACCCGGACCCGGACCGGGCTTTGGAGGCAGCCATGGCGCTAATAGCGCCATGGCTATCTCCAAACTCGTAATGACCCCCATTGAGTCTTATTTGAAATCGTCTATTTTCACAATGAGTGATATTGACCTACTATTTCCTGTGATTCTCCTGATAGATATATGGAAGCAAATTAGAAATGTAGATGATGTTGATATTTTGGGTGGGACATGGGAACATTTGATTTAAGGGGATACAGACAGAAAAGCTGGTGAGAAGCCATCGTGGGTTTTGTTAGCATTACCAGCGCGAATAGTACAGAAACTGAAAATACTAATAACTGAAAGAAAAATTGTCTGGGATAAATTAACTGCATGCGTGCAAGGTAAAGATGAACTGGCTACGGACGATTTCAATAGATTTGAAGAAGTATTTGCAGATTTTAGTGCCCAAGATTTGAGCACTGAACCGGGGAAGAGATTATTTGTTGACAAATATGTGAGAGGGTTGCTACCGAAAATTCAAAATGTAATAATGACGTCTGAAAGTGCATGGCAAGCAAAATCACAGAGTGAAGTATTACACATGGCACAATACTATGAGAATAGAGTAAATACAGAAAAAGAGAAAGAGAAAGAGGTGAGGGATAGGGTGAATCTAAAAACTTGAGTATTACTGCAACAGGTAGCGAATAATAATAGGGGCGGAGGAAATGCACAAACGAGAGGGAATTACTCCAATGTGCACAGAGGTCCAATTGAACTGAATCGATGTGCATATTGTAAAGAAGAAGGTCATTGGCGAGCACAGTGCCCACATTTACAGAATAGAAATGGAAATGCCCCGAGAAGGCAGAATAGCGGTCACCCAGGAACACAAGGGCAAAATAGAAACTCAAGGATGTCGCAGAATCAGAATCAGAATAACTAGGGAAATCACAATCAGAATCAGAACCAAAACCAACATCATCAGAATAGTGCAGGAGAAGGAAACGTTTTTGATACTCAGTCCAATTCATACTATTCTGTCAACTTTACATCGGATGATGTATTGTTCAACTAGGACAGCCCAAGACAGGGGTTGGAACCAGTGTCTATTCCCGTTGAGCAGAAAGGGCCCTAGGTAGAGATGAAAACTGGGAATAGAGAGCACACTTTTCTAGTGGACACAGGTTCACAGAAGTGCTCAATTGACCATCACATGGTTCCAGAAATACCACTGTCAGGGCAGAAAAATGTTTCAATAGGGTTCGCAGGTACACCAGTAATTAGCCCTGTGTCAGTCAGTACCTATAACATTAGGCCCATTCACTGAGTCTTGCCCATTTCTTTTGACACAAAATTGCGGCGAAAATATATTGGGTTTAAATTTGTTGAAAAAATTGAGTGCAGTTATTCATTGTTCCCCTGATAGAGTGTATTTGACAATATCACCACAAAATATGCCAGTGTCACAATTTTTATCTAAACCATTACCAACTGAATTAAGTAGTGTACCAATTTGTATATGGGCGATGAATGATAATGATGTTGGTTGTTTGAAAATAGAGCCAGTAAAAATTGTTTTAAAGGAGGGAATTACATTGTCACGCATTCCACAGTATAACATTTCGGTAGAAAGTGAAAGAGCATTGAAATGCATTGTTTCTGATTTGATTAAATGAAACATAATTGAAGAAATCACTGGTAGTACTTGAAATAGTCCAATTCTTCCAGTTTACAAGAAAGGAGGGAATGATATACCATATTGTTTCAGAATTGATTTGCGCGGATTGAATAAAGTAGTTGATCCCCAATTCCCATTGGTCCCAGATTTCACTACCATTTTAACTATGATTCCAGCATCCGCATCGCATTTTAGTGTTGTAGATCTGAAGAATGCATTTTATAGCATTCCAACACATCCTGATAGCAGATGTTTATTTGCTTTTACATTAGGAGGATGTTCTTTCACATTCACACGAATTCCACAAGGTTACACTGAGAGCCCGAGTATTTATAGCAGAGCACTAAAAGAACAGCTAGACATGCTAGAGTTACCAGCGGGTTGTGTACTATTGCAGTACATCGATGACCTGTTAATTGCTGTTGACACAGAAGACATTTGCAAAGAGAGTACCGCTAAATTGTTCACCCATTTGGCAGCACATGGACATAAAACTTCATTAAAAAAATTCCAGTATTGTCGAAAGGAGGTGGCCTATTTGTGCTACCTAGTTTTGAAGGAGGGAAGGAGACTGACACCAGAAAGAATAGAAATCATCTCTGCTATGCCTATTCCAAAGACACAGAAGGAAGTCAGAGCTATAATAGGCATGGCTTCCTATTGTAGGCAGTGGATTGCTAACTTCGCCATGATTGTGAAACCAATGGTGGCATTGACAAAGAAGGATGTTGCTTTGCCTTTGCCATGGAGCGTTGAATGTCAGGATGCATTTGATCTACTCAAAGTTGCATTGTGCTCAGCTCCAGATTTGGGCACACCAAATTATGAAAAGGATTTCAAGTTATTTGTGCATGAGAGTAATGGTTGTGCTTTGGCTGTTTTGACTCAGAAACAAGGAGGGAGAAATAGACCATGCAGTTATTTTTCTTCCGCGCTGGATCCTGTTGCATGCGCTTTGCCGGGCTGTTTGCGAGCTGTTGCTGCGGCTGCCGCGTCAGTAAAACAAACCGAGGGAATGGTTTTGGGTCACGCCTTAACCTTAATGGTGCCTCATACAGTAGACGTTCTTTTAAATAGAACGCAGATGCAACATCTTACATCAGCTAGACTGACAAGATATGAAATTGTCCTATTTGCACCGCATATTCAAATTTTGAGATGTTGCGCTTTGAATCCTGCAGAGTGAATGCCCCCTCCCAATGAAAGAACAGGTGGAAAGGAACCACCACCCCATGATTGTATAATGGTTACTGAACAAGAAACCAAAGGAACAATTGAACTAACAGATACCCCACAGAAAGAGCCAGATGGAGAACTGTTTTGTGACGGTTTCTGTTTCAAATTACTCGATGGTACATCAACTGCTGCATATGCCATCACGACACTAAAGAGTATTGTAGAGAGAAAAAGGTTCCCATATAATTCAGCACAGGCTGTGGAGATAATAGCGTTAACCAGAGCATGTGAAGATTCTGAAAACTTGAATGTAAACATATATACTGACAGTCAGTACGTATTTGGGGTGGTACACAATTTTGGTCGACTCTGGGCTGAGAGGGGTTTTCTAACATCACATGGAACCAAGATCCAACATGGTCCTTTGATAGCAAGATTGTTGCCTGCACTTGCGCGTCCTAGACGATTAGCAATATTGAAATGCGAAGCGCATAAAAAAGTAACATGTAACGTTGGAAAAGGAAACGCGTTTGCAGACAAAATTGCGAAACAAACTGCCACTGATCCAATTACAAAAATGTTTATTGAGAGGTCAGAAGAAGTACCAAGCATGATAGAAAATGGGATTGCCATAGTTAAGGAGATGCAAACAGAATCAACTACAGATGAAATAAAAGCTTGGTCAGAGGGTGTAGCAGAATTAGACATAGAGGGTTGCTGGGTAAACAAAGAATGTAAAAAGTGGATGCTGCCCAACTCCTATGTAACAGCGATGGTCATTATGGCCCACAGTCCCACACACATATGTGCTAGGAAAATGATTCAGCATTTAGACACAGGGCCTCATCACGACTTCGGAGGTAACCCTTAAATCCGGCGGTAGCGCTATTACCGCCAGATTTAAGGGTCCGCCGAATCAGGGCTTCGGCGGATTTCGGCCCAGCTCTGAGATGGGGGGAAATCCACCGAAAATTCGCGCTATTACCGCCGGCGGGAAATCCGCCGGCGGTATTAGCGCGAAGATTCCCCATTGAGCCCAATGGGGAATGGGGCATTCCCGAATGGGCTCAGTGGGGAATGGGGACTTACATTACTGCCGAACTTGTGATCTGGCGCTATTAGCGCCGGCGAGTTCGGCGGTAGGGCTAATACCGCCCGCGCTAATAGCGTTACCGTTACCGCCCAAGTCGTGATGAGGCCCACAGTATGGCAGAATCCGCACATTAGAAAAACTGCCGAAAGACTGGTCCAGAACTGTATGACATGTTTGCACCACAACATTGGAAAGGTAACAATTACTCCAGTAAGTAGTTTTTGCCCCCCCTCTGTGCCATTCGAAGTGGTAAATTTTGATTTCATAGAAATGGAAAGATGTCAGAACTTGAAGTACGTCCTTGTAGTAGTCTGTGCATTCAGTAAATGGGTGGAAGCATACCCGCTTAAGGACTGCACAGCGGTGAGCACAGCAAAAGTGATGCAGAAGGAGTACTTTTCCAGATTTGGTCTGCCACGAGTCATATGGTCAGATAACGGCCCGCATTTTGTTGTGGCTGTGATACTCCAAATTTGTGCAGGTCTCAAGACTGATAAACGATTCCATTCGGCCAGGGATCCAATGAGTGCGGATCTTGTTGAGCGCCAGAACGGTATTTTAAAGAACAAAATTAGTAAAATCTATTCAGGAAGTCAGTTGAAGTGGCCTTATGCGCTGCCATTAGCTTTGCTGTGCATGAGCACGTCTGCACAGGCAAGGACTGGACTCTCCCCATACGAAATTGTGATGGGGAGACCAACGAATGTTTGGAGCGCCCCGCAGCCTAGATTGTTGAATGAAATTGAATACCCTTTGCTCAGCACTTATTGTAATGTGTTAACTCAAAAACTGAATTTGATTCATCAGCAGGTGCAGGAGGCTCTTCCTGTCAGATACACTAGCCCAGGGCATTGTCTGCAGCCAGGAGAATGGGTTCTGGTAAAGAATTTTGAAAGAAAGTCTTTGCTTGCACTGCGCTTGAAGGGCCCCTATCAGATCCTCCTGGCAACACAGACTGCTGTCCGAGTGGATGGTCGAAAGGCATGGATCCATGCCACTCACATGAAAATAATTCCATTCCCGTTGAAAGAGCTGCCTTATCCAGATGTTGGAAAAGACAAAGCTGCACTTTATCAGAAAGACACGATCGCCAGTTCTGTGCCGAGTGTGCTGCCCAAACACGAGGAAATTGCAACGAGCGAAAGAGGGCCGGAGGTGCCTCCTCAACTTTGCCCAGCTGAACCTGCATCATCGCGGGCTGACACTAAGCCTGCATCATCACTCATTGCATCACAGGCTGACACTGAGCCTGCATCTGGAAGTGAATCTGCACTGTTCATAGATCACACAGTACCTGGAGCAATAAGTACAACCTACGTTCTCAAAATCGGAAGTGACCTGATCTTCATGCTTGTTTTGCCTCTATTCCCGACACAGATTAATTGGGAATCGGAGGCCTAGGGAAGTGGAGCGTGGGAGCTGTCCTCAATCTGCATCAAATTGAAAGCTCTGAAACGCGGCTTCCCGGTGCTACCTTTGGAAAGTGAAGGACCAATGTGACCACCCCGTGCGAACAAGGGGGCGAATATGGTACCGACACAACTGATTCTCGCTCCAACGTTTTGGAGCACTGTGCAGAGCCACAATAAGCTTGCTACTTCTTTATAAAGCAGGCTAATGAGAACTGTCTAGACGCTTTGCTGATTTCTTCGGACGCTTTGCTGCTTATTTGCAACGAACATTGCCAAGAGAAGAATTACAGACAATGCCTATACTTACTTCTGTTCCCTCCTGCACCAACGCTGATGATATTATAGATATAGAGACAAAAAATTGTCTAGAAGGATTTGCTGTAGGAAATTTATGCTAATGATTATAACACTACTTTGCATTCTGAGTACACTGATCCCAGTATTATGGTATATGGGGAGCGTGCACCCATTAAGTTCTCTTTTGCCTGCTACCAATGCTCCTGCCACAGACAGTCCCGTCCATGTACTCTCTTATACTCTCCCTCCACTAGAAGAAAGACACAGAAGAGGGTACGACAATAACACATTGATTTTGATCATGAATATGACTCACTCTATCCTGAATAGAACCCATTTTTGGGTCTGCTCCCATTTACCCCAGCATGGAGGGAAAGGAATGGGTTGGTATGTACAACCATTACCCCTTAATACGGCATGTTATGTATCATTGAGTGCATTATTTTATGGGAAATGGAACAAGAGTGATACGGGTCAATTAGATGGAACAAACATAGATGAGTTCGAAAGAGTGACTATGGAACCGGTGGCTTGTTCTATATTTAACAGAGCAATCGTAATTAAACCGATGGTGAGACCAGTAGATAGACTTTATGTGCCTTTCAAATCATCTGTAATCACTTTTCACATGAATCCAGTAGGGAACAAGGACGTTGTGCCCCCCTCCTATACCTTTAACTATAACCAGCACCTTGTCCCATTTTGCTTACGAAAGAAGGGTTCCTATTCAGTAGGGACATTCACTAGATGCATGAATATTGCAGTACTTGGGAAAGAAGAAGAACCAATATATGTAGGTGTTCCTGTTTATTGTATATGTGGAGATAAAGTGTATCCCTGGTTGCCTAGAAATTGGGGAGTGACCTGTTACCTAGGGATCCTTTTCCCAGGTGTATTCCTTTCCAGAACTTCAGACATATCCAAATTATCCAGATCTAGGCCCCATCGGGATGACACAGGATTAATTGCGGAGGACATAGCAACATAATTTATCCCATTCTGGGGGCAAGCCATAAACTCTTGGAATATAAGAAGAGTGTCCAGGATATTAGAAAAAACGATAAATGGAACAATCGACATATTCTATAATATGACATTAGAAGAGAAGGCAGTTAGATTAATGACACTTCAAAATAGAATGGCTCTTGATATAATCTGGGCCGACCGCAGAAGTGTGTGTAAAATCATGGGGTCAGCATGATGTGTATTTGTGAGTGACTCCTCCCCTATCATTTTTGAGGCAATAAAGAAATTGCACAATCTAAGTTCTGACATTCATACCCCGACAGGCGGTTGGGAGCTGAATATAAGTTCATGGTTTGGGAGTTACTGTGCTCATGGGGATGGAAACTAATTGAAATTCTAGTAACATTACTTGGAATCCTCATGACATGTTGTTGTGGCATTCACTGCCTGCCAATCTTTTGCTCTGAAATAACAAATTAATGTGTACACATGGTAACAGAAAAAAGAAGTCCCAAATGTAATAGAAACAATGAAAGAATTCATGTCAATTAATATTGATGATGGCGATTACAGTAGCATGCATAGTTCAGAGCTAGATACATGGTCAGATGAAGATGCGATGTATGGATGATGCTCTTGGCTTATGGCCAAAAGGAGGGTTTGTAAGTATAGAAACTACCCTAACAAAGTATAGAAGGTATATTATGTTGGCCGAAAACCAATCGCACCATATGCCCTACATCGCCAACAGAAAATCGTCAGTATAACCATAGGGCGGCCATCTTGTGTAACATCTGCTATTTGCTTTTTATTCCCTTCTGTTAAACGCTTTGCTAAATGTATTTTATTCTGAAAGCTTATACACGGTGTGAGGCCACCGTCTACATGTTGAGAGATCGGCCCAGACAGAAATGCCAAACATTACAGTAAGCAAAAACAAAGAGGTGATGGCTGGAAGGTTAAGAATGAATCTTAACCACTGGCAATGCTCTGGGCAACCCTCCAGACCACCGTTCTTCGCCTGCCAAGCCATTTCCAGAAGGGGAAAGACCATATGCAAATCAGGTTTGGCCCCACCCCAAAAGGGGCAGTCCAGCCCGAACTTCAAGGCCACATCCTTTCTGCACGAGACCACAAGCATCCTCAAACATGTTTCGCCCTTGTTGGGGCTCATCAGTGAGGAGTAGCTTGGGTCTCTAGGCCCAGCAGGCAAGGGACCCACGTCTGGGCATACCCGTCCCACTCGGGGTAACAAAGCAAAAACAGAGAGGTGATGGCTGGAAGGTTTAGAATGAATCTTAACCACCGGCAATGCTCTGGCCAACCCTCCAGACCACCGTTCTTGGCCTGCCAAGCCATTACAGAAGGAGAAAGACCATATGCAAATCAGGCTTGGCCCCACCCCAAAAGGGGCAGTCCAGCCTGAACTGCTAGGCCACATCCCTTCAGCACGAGACCACAAGCATCCCCAAACATGTTTTGCCCTTGTTGGGGCTCATCAGTGAGGAGAAGCTTTGGTCCCTAGGCCCAGGAGGCATGGGAACCACGTCTGGGCATACCCGTCCCACTCGGGTTGACAAAGCAAAAACAAAGAGGTGATTGCAAGAAGGTTTAGAATGAATCTTAACCACTGGCAAAGCTCTGGGCAACCCTCCAGACCACTGTTCTGCACCTGCCAAGCCATTACAGAAGGGGAAAGACCATATGCAAATCAGGCTTGGCCCACCCCAAAAGGGGCAGTCCAGCCCGAACTGCTAGGCCACATCCCTTCTGCACGAGACCACAAGCATCCCAAATATGTTTCGCCCTTGTTCGGGCTCATCAGTGAGGAGTAGCTTGGGTCTCTAGGCCCAGCAGGCACGGGACCCACGTCTCGGCATACCCATCCCACACGGGGTTTTGGAATCAGAAAATACAATATTAAAGCTTTTACACCATGCAAAGAGAAATACACCAACACGGGCTTGTAAAGATTCCCAGAATCTTTATTGCAATTCTGTACAGTTTACAAAACAAAGTACACAAATAGCTATTTGCCCCTATTTGCCCGTCAAAACATCACAGAGACCTCCAGCAGGGTTCAATGTGAGCAGTGAACAGGAATTGCTAACTGGACATCAGCATATTTATACAGTTTCGTTATAACAATGTCCAGTCTCTTACAAGTTAATCATGTACTGGGCTAGGGTCGCGCCAGGTTTGTTCCTAATTTACATATCTCGTGCATGCAGTTTACTTTTAATACATTCACTAACGAACACTATTATTCTCTAGGTTCAGCTTTACACTCTTTACACATTGCTTTAATACAGGTCAAACAGATGTTTCACATGTCGCGTTTAGATAGCGTTTTTGTTCTTGTATACTTGTAGGTTAACATTGCCGATTCAAGTAATCCCCTGATCCCGAGGTCAACAAAGGACAAGGTCTACATGACCCTAACATATAGCCTACAGGCAGGTTGGAAATTAACTCTCCTACAGAGGTTGCAGAGGTTAAAGCAAGAACAAGAGAACAGAGGTCGGCCGTTTTAGGGCACAGGGTGACTTTGCACGATAAACTAAAATGGCGGCTTTAACATAAAATGGAGGCTTGATTCACTTAAGGTCACGACCTTGCAATACGGATTTCCTCGCAAAGCGACTGGGCCTAGGCCAACATATACAATGAGGATGAAACAATATTATATCAGTTCTAACAAACCCTCCTTTTGGCCTATGCCAAGCGCTAAACTACCTTCAATCACTTTGCCACTAACTCCACATTTCAACGTCTATACACCCGAATCATTGTCAGACATATCTATTGCCATTAGATCAGACACTAGAGT
The DNA here is from genome assembly GCF_040938575.1 of Ambystoma mexicanum. Lineage (NCBI taxonomy): Eukaryota > Metazoa > Chordata > Amphibia > Caudata > Ambystomatidae > Ambystoma > Ambystoma mexicanum. Next base: position 35,865,536 of record NC_090923.1, on the reverse strand, counting down.
TTCTTTCAACACATACTCCTTGGAAACCTTATCTGGGGCACATATTTTATGCCCTAATACACTTGTTGCTTGCCCGCAACACCCCCCTAATACTGAACATATACCAGGGAGACACTGTATACAACAACAAAAGAACAGAAAACTACCCAAGATAATCAGCAGGGCTGAAAACAACTTCCATCCCCACGACCATAGGAGGTCCCAAACCCATGCACTAAGTTCCCAGTTTCCCTCAGGAACATGCACTTCTGAACTAAGAACGTGTAGATTTTGGATAGCCCTAAAGATCGTTGGAGAGGAGTCTGGTACGTAAACGCAGCAAGCGGACCCCACTAATTTACATACTCCTCCACGCTCAGCCAGAATGACATCTAATGCCATCCGGTTCTGAAGAGCTACTAATCTTATCGCTTTCTGTTCTAACGTCATATTATAGAGTATGTCAGTGGTCCGGTTGATGGTTCTCTCCAATACTCTCGCTAGTCCCCTGATATATTTGAATTCGTAATTTGCCCAAAAAATGGCACAAAGGATTTCATGATGTCTCCTAGAGTTTGCGCTGGAGTATCCCCTTTCACACCTCGTCGTGGACGAGTCTTCGAAATTTCTGCAGTACTGGCAAAAAAATACCCCAGGTAATAGAATCCCTAAATAGCAGGTTCCAATAATGTGGCAACCATTGAAATGCCACATTACCGCAAACAAAATAGACAGGTTCGCCTACGTACAGAGGTCTGTTCTCGCTAGTCAAATTCGCAACGTTGGCGCATTTCCTAAACTTACCCATTGACCGTATTCCATTCCTCTGTATGCAGAAGGATACTGAATCGGGGCTATGGTTAACAGAATAAGATGGAGGCGTGGCATCCTTATTGCCTATAGGAGCCGTTTTGAAAGAGAGCAAAGACTGAAAAGGACGAGACAATCTATCAGAGGGCCTAACAGAAGCAACGTTTGGCTTACTCTTATTTGCAAAAAGCGAGCATCCCAGGGGCATCAAAACTATTCAAATTTGTACCATCAAAGTTCCCTGAGATGCTGTCATTCCATCGGCCAAAAAATAGTGCTCTAAGAGAAGCATAACAAGCAGTTGTCAACGGTAAAGGAGGAATATACCAACCTAGCCCCTTATCCCCATGTTGTGGTAGATGTGAGCAGATCCAGCAATTGGTCCTATTTAAAATTGCATGAGTGCCATTCATTATTGACAAAAGAGTATAATTCTGATAGTTCTGTCTATACGAAGAATCTCTAGGCGATAAGGTATGCAATTGCACGGAAGGAGTGGGGAAAACAGATACATTTCCAACAGGTAAAAAGTCCTCTAGCGGATATGCTTCCTCCAGATACCATAACCCAAAACCAATAGTTACTAAAAACCCAGTTATTATTACAAAAAGGCAACAATACACTTTTGGGGTCCCATTACATGCTTGATCATTGTCTCTGCTAGTCACATATTTATCTAAAAGTTTGGTACGAGCGGTAGCTGGTGCAGGCATCGTAGTCTTCAATCGAAAAAACACCAATTGTTTGCTTGCTGGCGACTCCAGTCGCGCGTCTTCTTAATGTCTTTCCCACAACCCTTAGCCAACAGAATCCTTTCGTACAGTCGGCCAAAAGGCAAGCCCTAAAATGATTTCCTCAATCGCACAGTCAAACCGTGCTGTACGTCTATTTCTTTGGACGTAAATTATATTTCACAATTTCCGGTGCCGAAGGATCGGATAACAAAATGTTGTCACTTCCCACTGGTGGTGGCAAGTGAACGGAAATGGGATCAGAAAATGATTGATCCGGAAATACCACTTTTGGAGAGTGCGGAGACAAGATGGCCGTTTTGTCTGGCCTTGCGAATTCTGGAATGGTCTCCGATACTCTCTTGTCGATTTTTGCTGTTTCAGGCACGTTGGTTACAGCAGTGGAAAGGGATTCTGTGTCTTCTGTATCATATGGCACGGGCTGCAGGATCCATTTGGTGTGTGTCACATGGATCCAGTTCTTACGCTCCGCTACCCGCACAGCAGTCTGGGTGACTAGCAGGACCTAATAGGGACCCCTCCACCGAGGTGCAAGGCAAGACGACCTCTCGAAAACTTTCGTGAGGATCCAGTCACCCGGACTTAGACTGTGACCAGGACCCTCGTAATGAACAGGTAATGCCTCTCGCACCTGGTGATAAATTGAAAACAGATTTTTAGTCAACTGGTTACAGTAATCTGAAAGAAGCACATTCTCTATATCCCGCAACGAGCGACTTTTTGGCATGCCCCAAATATTAGCAGGCCTCCCCACTACCACCTCAAAGGGAGAGAGCCCAGTCTTAGTTTGAGCGGTTGTTCTCATCGACAGCAACACGATCGGTAAGGCGTCCGGCCATTTTAACTTGGTGCCAGCACACGTCTTAGCGAGCTTGTTCTTTATAATGCCGTTATGCCTTTCCACTAATCCGGCACTTTGGGCATGTCTGGCCGAATGGAACCGTTTATCAATCTGTAATCCTTCGCATATTTGTAGGATTACAGCAGCGATAAAGTGTGGCCCATTATCTGACCAGATGACTCTCGGCAGCCCGAACCTAGGAAAAAACTCTTTCACCAGAGTTTTTGCCGTGGTTATGGCCGTTGCATCTCTAACAGGGAAGGCCTCAACCCACTTACTAAAAGCGCAAATGACATCCAACACATATTTAAGATTGTTGCAACGTTCCATTTCAATAAAATCAAAGTGGATAACCTCAAACGGAACAGAAGGTGGAGCGAAACTTCGAGGAGTCGAGGTACCTTTTCCTACATTATGCTGTAAACAGACCATGCACCCTTGGACAAAGCGCTCCGCAATTTTGAAATTTTTTATCATTGGCCCATACACTATGTAACATTTTAGTCAATTTACGCGCACAGCCATGTGTCGGACCATGAGCCATAATAACCATCATTGTAATGTAGGCATCAGGGAGTAACCATTTTCCTTCAACATTGTCCACCCAACACCCATCATCATCCAATATTCCTGCACCCTCGACCCATTTCTTGGTTTCCTCTATAGAAGCATATGCTTGAATGTCTTTTACAGAATCGATACTTTCACCAAAAGTGCAAATATTTACAGTTTCTCTTACAGCATACATTTCTGAACTAAAATCAGTGGCAGTTTGCTTAGCTATCTGATCAGCGAAAGTATTCCCTTTTCCTATATCATCTGTAACCTTTTGATGTGCTGCACATTTTATAATAGCTAATTGAACAGGGAGTGCGAGCGCTGAAAGTAATTGCACTATTAAAGTGCCATGCTGTATTTTCATGCCATGTGAGGTCAAGAAACCTTGTTCTTTCCAAAGTCTACCGAAGTTTTGAACCACCCCAAGAGCATACTGACTGTCAGTATATATATTTACTGTAAGCCCTTCAGAAAATTCACAAGCTTGAGTTAACGCTATAATTTCTGCGGCCTGCGCGGAATTATGCATAATTCTTTTGGTTTCCACAATCGTGCTTAAAGTAGTGATGGCATAAGCAGCCGTGGCTGTACCATTCGGAAGTTTAAAACAAGAGCCTTCACAAAATAGCTCTCCTTGTGGGCTATTCAAAGACGTGTCTTTCAGATCGATTCTACCTTTAGCCTCTTGTTCTGTCGCATAAAGGCAATCGTGTGACATTTCGTCACCATCAACAGTATCTTGCGGGACAGGTAAAAGTCAGCCGGATTTAATACACCTCTGAATTTGAATGTGGGGAGCAAACAAGATCAATTCGTATCTTGTCAATCGTGCGGAAGTGAGGTGTTGCGTTTGAGATCTATTCAATAAAATATCTACAGAGTGAGGTACCATTAGGGTTAACACATGACCCAGGACTATTCCCTCGCTCTGTTTTACAGATGCAGCAGCAGCAGCGACAGCTCTCAAACATCTCGGCAAAGCGCATGCAACAGGATCAAGGGCGGATGAGAAATAGCCGCATGGCCTATTCTTCCCTCCATGTTCCTGCGTTAACGCAGCCAAAGCACATCCATCAAGTTCATGCACATACAACACAAAGGCCTTTTCATAATTTGGAGTTCCTAAAACCGGCGCCGAACCCAGCGCGGTTTTGAGCAAGTCAAATGCTGTCTGGTGTTCCAAAGTCCATGGCAATGGCAAAGAAATGCCCTTCTTTGTCAAAGCCAGCATTGGTTTAATCATTAACGAAAAGTTAGGGATCCACAATCTACAGTAAGAAGCCATACCTATCAGGGCTCTAACTTCCTTCTGCGTATTTGGGACAGACATGCCAGAAATAGTTTTTATTTGTTCAGGTGTCAACCGTCTTCCCTCCTTTGACAGAAGATAGCCTAAATAGGCAACCTCCTGACAACAATATTGGAATTTTTTGAGTGAAGCTTTGTGGCCATGTTTTGCTAGATGACAAAGCAACAACATGGTGCCTTCTTTACAGGCACTCTCAAAATCAGCAGCCAAGAGGAGGTCATCTACGTACTGCAGTAACGTGCAAGTAGTAGGCAACTCGAGAGTATCGATCTGCTCTTTTAATGCCCTACTATAAATACTTGGACTCTCGGAGTACCCTTGTGGTGCACGAGTGAATGTGAACGAGTTTCCACCTAGGGTAAATGCGAACACATACCTACTATCCTTGTCTATGGGAATACTGAAAAACGCGTTTTTTGAGATCAACAACGCTAAAGTGAGTGGCAGAAGCCGGAATCATGGTTAGTATCATTGTAACATCAGGTACAATAGGAAATTGAGGAGCCACAATTTTGTTAATAGCACGTAAATCAATTATAAACCGAAAGGGAATTGCATTATCACCTTTTTTGTATACTGGCAAAATCGGGCTGTTACACAAACTATCGTAATTTCCTCAATTACTCCACGATGTACAAAATCAGAGACTATACATTTCAAAGCCTGTTCGCCTTCAACTGAGATCTTATATTGTGGGATGCGAGGCAATTTAACTCCATGTTTCAGAATAATTCTAACAGGTTTAATTTGCAGAATGCCCACATCATTATCATTAATTGCCCATAAGCATTCCGGAATATTGCTGAATTCTGGCGGTAAAGGTTGAGTCAAAAACTGAGAGGCGAGTGATTGCTGAGGTGAAATTGTTAACCGAACTCCGTCCGGAGAATAATGCATATTACTGCATGAAATTCCTTCAACAAATTTAACCCCAGCAAATTCTCCCCACAGTTTGTGGTAAGTAGAAATGGACACTGCTCCGTGAAGGGACCCAGTGTTATTGGTACCGGCAGAGAGACCGGACAAACTACAGGTGTGCCTGAAAACCCTACGGAAACGTTGGACTGCCCTGACAGGGGAATATTTGGAACCCGTGAATGGTCAATGGAACAATTCTGTGCTCCCGTATCTACTAAAAATAGATGCTTCCTATTTCCCACCGCCATCTCAACGTAGGGGAATAGGCGTTGGTTCCAAATCCTGCTTCGGGCAATCCTAGCGAAACAGAATATTGTCAAAAGGAAGCTCTTCAGAAAGGTACGTAGCAGAAGGGTGATCAAAAAGTTTCTATTATCCACATTCGAAACTTGCTTATCCTGTGAACGAGGTTGCTGTGATTCTGGTGCAAACTGACCTCTGCCAGGGCCGCCTGCACCTGGGCGACCTCTGGATCGTCTACCCATGTTCCCAAATGACCTTTGCTGCAAGGTCGGACATTGTGCACGCCAGTGGCCTTCCTATCGACAATAGGCACACTGGTTAATGGTTACCAGAGCCAGGGGCGTACTTCCCTGTGGACCGTACTGACCTCTAAATTGATTACCTCCTCTAGGGTTTCTAACCACCTGTTGTAATAGGACTTTTGTTTTCAGGTCACCCTTTTTTTCTCAAGTTTTTCCTTTTCATTATTCACACGATTTTCATAGTACTGAGCCATGTGCAGTACTTCTGATTGAGACTTCGCCTGCCAAGCGCTTTCGGAAGACATAATCTGTAACTGGATGTCAGGCAGCAATCCACGTACAAATGTGTCGACCAACAGCCTTTTCCCTGACTCTGTGCCTAAGTCTTGTCCACTGAAATCTGAAAATACCTGCTCAAACCGATTGAAGAAATCGGTAGCACCCTCAGACTTTTCTTGGACACAGGCCGTAAGCTTGTCCCAAATGATTCTTTTTTCAGGAACTATAGTTTTTAATTTTACAACAATCCTATAGGGCAAAGTTAATATCACTTGAGGCGGTCGCTCGCCAGCTGGTCTTTCTCTGTCGGGCCTAACCATGTTATCCCAAGTATCTCCTAACCCAGGCACATCATCTACAGTCCTAATCTGTTTCCACAAATCAACTGGCAGGAGTACAGGAAATAATAAATCAATATCACTGAAGGTGAATACCGATGATTGTAAGACCGACTCTATTTCTTTATAGAATCCCGTCGGATTCTTTCTTATATCGGGAATAGATTGCTTTATGGTGTTCACTTCCTGTCTTGAAAACAGGACGTGAACATACTGTGATACGTAATGTGCAGGAATTTCCCCCGCGAGTATTCCTCGTACAGAATCGGCCGCAATCTCACTTTTGGGACATATGTCGGAGGGACCTCTCTCATAGGCAACTGAGAAGTAGGTAGCTCTGAACGCTTACTAGGCAACAGAGCCAAATCAAGCGCTAAGGCAGTCGAAGAAGTATCAATCGAAAAGGCTCTCTTATAAACACTCAACAATTCTGAGGGACAACAAATCTTTCTTTTTACACACTCATTCTGCAGGTATTCTACCATAACCTGTATCACTTTCTTTTGCATTTCTAACGTATACTGACCATATGTGTCATGTACTTCATCTGGACTTATCGACATATCCGAAATCCATTTTATCGCATCTTTTGTACAAATTCGCGCTTCCTCACCTTTTAATTCACGGCGAGGAGAAAACCGTTTCTGTAAGAACATAATACCTAAACTATCACCATCTGCTTCCTCATTCTGTAACTCTTCCAACTCCTTCCTATACACAAAAATCTTCTCAACATGCTCATATACTTTCTCCGCAGTATCTCTGGACAACGCTAAGGCGTTTAAATCCCGTAACCCTTGTGGGAGATGTACATCGTTTAATTTATTCCACATTATACACAAATGAATCCCTAATCCTTCAATAAAGACATTTTTCTCAGGAATACCTTTTAAATTTTCGAGTGTGGAAAAAACATCAGCTTGTTCACCCTTCTCCATACAATGTTTAGCCCAGCAATCAATTCATTCTTTTTATCTGGGGACACAGTATTACAAGTCACAACCCTTGATCCCACTCCCTGGTCTACTATAAGCGGTGCGGAATCACTTGGAAGAGGAAGAGTAGGCACATTTGGAATATCAACAGGTGGAGGCAAGGGGGAAGGCAAAGGAGCGACGGCTGGAAGAACAATAGGAAGAACAACAGGGAGGCCCGGAGGAACTATAGGAGGAGGAATAACAACGGGAAGGGGCAAAGCACTAGGAGGAGGGACCTATGGGGGTGGCGCGGAGGCATCAGGCCTTCGTTCATGAATTGAAACGCTCTGTCCGTGTTCCTAACTGACTCCAATTGTTTATTTTGATCATATAACCGTGCCTTTTCGACACTTGTCATATGTTGACGCATATGTTTCTCTCTACTCTTTTAATGCTGGAAAGCTTCTGTTTTCCAACTGTGTAATGCGTCAAATGCTGCCGGTATAGCCTTTTTCTTTACCAATACAGACTCTAGATAGTCTATACGAGGGATTTCAAAGCTACCATTGGTTGGCCACCGAAGATTAGAGTTATGTCTGGTCTGTCTGTGCCAAATGTCATTAAATGCTATACTACCAAAGCCTTTCTTACAGTACATAGTACATGCCGGCGACCCCTCCTGTGGTGCAGGACGGCTATCTTCCAAAAATTGTCTGTCGCTGCGGAATAATGCCCTAAAGCAGGCAGACAATTTCCCAGGCTTATCAAAATTCTGGTGTTATCTGGTCAAATAATTGTGCTCGCGAGTACAATGCGCCAAATTCAAATTGTCAGGGTTAAATTAAGAATCGGGTCACGATTCACCTGACCAAAGGACTGGGAGGCCCGATCGGGTTACTAAGGACAATTCTAAGGACCCACGTGTCTGGTGATTTCGGCAAATGTACCCACCTCGATATATGGACCCTCGTCAAGACGTCGTCTCAGGCTACAGCTCACCGTTCAGGGATTGGATCGTGCAGTTCTGTCGAGGAATTCACTTCTCATCCAGAGTGGCCATTTCTGTTGGCACCGTCCGATCCCGGTCCGATAGCCGAGCCAACCTTCAACGAGACGAAGTCGATCATGAGGGTCCCTATTCGGGCGCCATCTGTGGAATCAGAAAATACAATATTAAGGATTTTACACCATGCAAAGAGAAATACACCGACACGGACTTGTAAAGATTCCCAGAATCTTTATTGCAATTCTGTACAGTTTACAAAACAAAGTACACAAATTGCTATTTGGCCCTCAATACATCACAGAGACCACCAGCAGGGTTCAATGTGAGCAGTGAACAGGAATTGCTAGCTGGACATCAGCGTATTTATACAGTTTCGTTATAATGATGTCCAGCCTCTTACAAGTTAATCATGTACTGGGCTAGGGTCGCGCCAAGTTCGTTCCTAATTTACATGTCTCGTGCATGTGGTTTACTTTTAATACATTCACTAACAAACACTATTATTCTCTAGGTTTAGCTTTACACTCTTTACACATTGCTTTAATACAGATCAAACAGATGTTTCACATGTCGTGTTTAAATAGCGTTATTGTTCTTGTATACTTGTAGGTTAACATCGCCGATTCAAGTAATCCCCTGATCCCGAGGTCAACAAAGGACAAGGTCTACATGACCCTAACATGTAGCCTGCAGGCAGGTTGGACATTAACTCTCCTACAGAGGTTGCAGAGGTTAAAGCAAGAACAAGAGAACACAGGTCGGCCATTTTAGGCCACAGGGTGACTTTTCACGATAAACTAAAATGGCGGCTTTAACCTAAAATGGAGGCTTGATTCACTTAAGGTCACGACCTTGAAATACGGATTTCCTCGCAAAGCAACTGGGCATAAGGCAACATATACAATGAGGACGAAACAATATTATATCAATTCTAACAGGGGTGACAAAGCAAAAACAAAGAGGTGATGGCTGGAAGGTTTAGAATGAATCTTAACCACTGGCAATGCTCTGGGCAACCCTCCAGACCACCGTTCTTCGCCTGCCAAGCCATTACAGAAGGGGAAAGACCATATGCAGATCAGGCTTGGCCCCACCCCAAAAGTGGCAGTCCAGCCCGAACTGCTAGGCCACATCCCTTCTGCACGAGACTTCAAATATCCCCAAACATGTTTCGCCCTTGTTGGGGCTCATCAGTGAGGAGTAGCTTGGGTCTCTAGGCCCAGCAGGCACGGGACCCACATCTAGGCATACCCGCCCCACTCTGGGTGACAAAGCAAAAACAAAGAGGTGATGGCTGGAAGGTTTAGAATGAATCTTAACCACTGGCAATGTTTTGGGCAACCCTCCAGACCACCGTTCTTCGCCTGCCAAGCCATTAATGAAGGGGAAAGACCATATGCAAATCAGGCTTGGCCCCACCCCAAAAGGGGCAGTCCAGCCCGAACTGCTAGGCCACATCCCTTCAGCACGAGACCACAAGCATCCCCAAACATGTTTCGCCCTTGTTGGGGCTCATCAGTGAGGAGTAGCTTGGGTCTCTAGGCCCAGCAGGCATGGGACCCACGTCTGGGCATACCCGTCCCACTCGGGGTGACAAAGCAAAAACAAAGAGGTAATGGCTGGAAGGTTTACAATGAATCTTAACCACTGGCAATGCTCTGGGCAACCCTGCCAGTGGTTCAGATTCATTCAGAACCTTCCAACCATCACTTTTGTGCTTACAGTTTGTCTCACTATGTGAGAGAGGGTATGCCCAGACGTGGGTCCTTTGCTCGCTGCGCCATAGGGAACCAAGCTGCAGCTCACTGAGGAGGCCCAACAAGGCCGAAACATGTCTAGGGTTGCTTGTGTTTCCGTGCAGAGGGGACCTGGCCTAGAAGTTCGGGCTGGGCTGCTACCATTGGTGGCAGTACCTGACTGATTTGCATATGGCTGGACCCCTTTTGCAATGGCGCAGACGGGCTAAAAAACGGTGGTGTGGAAGGTTGCCCAGAGCAATGCCAGTGGTACAGATTCATTCAAAACCTTCCACCCATCACTTTTGTGCAAACATTACAGTAATACATTGTTTTCCGCCCTCACAAGTCCTTGAAGGCGAGCAGAGAGGCATTTAATCAGCAGCCCAGGTGCCGGCCGGTCTCGCTAAAACTGAAATAACGGGCCGATAAACATGAATTATACTTTTCCAGCGGCCCCCCTTCGGGGCTCTTCTTAGAGCAGACTGACCCCTAGTTCACGAATAGAAACTAGTAGATAACACGCTTTAGAATGTGTCTCTCCCACAAACACAGTATCCTTGCCGAACAAGAGCTTTATGTTCTTCATAACAAAGAACAATGTCTGCAAGCTGCAAATTGCAACTGTTGTTAAAACAAGTAATATAGATTAAGTAAGAAACGTGTCATAATGTGTCATATTTGTCATAATTGTCAATTACTGAACCCTAGCTCGAGAAGATACATTATGGGCGGTTTTGATGTGTCACAAAAATATTGTATGATTGCATGTTTATATATATGTCACTGTTGTAGAATGTTCGCTCTCTTGGGTCTGGGTGACACAGGTTGCGAGACATTAGACCCAGTCGGCCAACTGGGAATATATTTGCTTTGCAATAAACCCTAGTACTTGGATATCGAACCTTGTGTCTGTCGTATCACTAGTGTATGGTGATTGTGCCTTGTTTCCATATGCAAAGGGTCTTCAGGGCCTAGCAAAGGGTTAATAATGGTAATTCCGTTAGTGTTGCAACTAACCAACCATCCAGGACCTTTAGAGGAGATAAGCCTGCAGGTCCGTCCACGTTACAAAAGTTGGACAAGGAGGTTTATCATTTTAATTGTATGTTCGGATCCCTTTTGGTGTACGAGAGGTGTGGGGCTGATTGATGGTTTGGAAACCGATATTCACCCCTAAACCACTGGCACCCCGGAATTTGATTAGTCACAAGCACAGAAACAAAACAAGCTCTTAAAAGCAAAATGCATACTGGTCTAACTTTGTCACACTCCTTCTAAAAATAGCTGCACTAAAACAGCTTTCACCATGATGCCCACGTTGTACATCACAGAGCTGCTGTTCACCAAGTCCCCTCTAAAATGTATCTTCAAGAGCTCAGGTAAAGAGCTCAAGTTCTCTCTAGTCAGACCTAAAAGCCCAAAAGCGCTAACATGAAACACAAGAAGTCATTATGGCCGCACAGGACCAACATTTGAATTAAAGGGAGATTATTTCATCTGACTCTGCTCCACCTCACTAGTGCGGCACCCTGACTGAGCGGGGACCACTCATCAACCCTCATTTTCTGCAGAATACCTTTTATTTATCACAAGTGTCACAACTTCAACAAGCCCCCTTCGAGAGGTCTGTCGAGGAGACTACAAAGCTAGGGTTTTGGAAATTTTGGAGCACATTTCCTTGGTTCCATTCCGTGTTTTGCACTCACTACATTTTCAGCTGTACATCCAGGAAACCCAAGTTCTAATCTGGACCACGATATGTTTCAGTTCCTTTACTGTGAATGTTTAGGAAAGGGCTAACCACTAGAAGGGGAAAAGGCAAGCATCACAGGAGACTGCAGGAGATGTAATCTATCTGAGTACTAACTTTGGCAAACGACTCTGTGGGACACCCCACACTCCCCAACCCCTGGAACTCAACCTGAGCAGATCCTAAATGACGAGACACAAACCCTTTCCTGCTTTAGTAAGAGCACTTCCAAGATCCTTCCTACTAAGCCCCAACTTGCAGTGTTTAGACCAGGGTTATCCAACTCCAGGCCTTGAGTGCCGGATGCATGTCAGGTTTTCAGGATACCCCTCATTAATATTCATGAGATAAATTTACATACAATGATTCTAAATGTATGCACATGTTTCCGCATGAATATAAATTAGTGATATCCTGTAAAACCCATCAGGATCCCGGCCCTCGAGGCCTGAAGCTGGATGACCCTGGTTTAGACGGATGAAGGCAAACGGTTCCTTCTGGATGGGACACCCATTAAACAGATCGGGGGTCATTACGACCTTGGCGCAAAGGGATACCGGGCACCGGTAATGACACCGGTGCCGGTAATCCCTTTGTGCCCTATTCCGAGGTCCCTTTGTGGGTCCCTTCCTTAACGCCTGGTTTTAGCAGGCGTTAAGGACGGGACCCGCAAAGGGACACCGGGGTCAATAATGGTAATGGGAATGGGGAATGGCTTTTCAAATGGGGACTTACCGGTCCCGCAAAGGTCGGAATAGACTGGTAAGTCGGTGGCGGTACCGGTATTGGTGCTGGTCATGGCGCTAATAGCGCCATGACGACCACCAACCTCGAAATGAGGGCCTTCATCTTCTTTATACCAAAAGCCCAATACCTACATCCTACAAATGTGACAACAGCTAGGGTCTCCCCTAACCTCCTGCCATGCCTCCACTTTCTACAAAGCGGTGCAGAGTGACCACGGGAGGTGGCAGCTGGGGCGCACGTCTCTGTTTCTTGGGCACACATACTCAGGCTTCTCCTAGCTTCTGAATTGAGCTTATGCCCTTTCGAACAGTGCTGCCCAGTACGGGCAGGTTCCCATCTGAAACCACCACACCAGTCACGGCACACGTGACCGCTTCGCCACTTACAACTTCCACCAAACCACAAATAGAGGCTTTGCATTCTCCATTCAGGGGGTAGGACTCTGTAAGAGGCTCACAACGTCTGTACATTTACTCAAGTGCATATCTCGGCCAAAAAGAAGAGAGGTGTGCTGTGGAACCCTGAGAGGCAACAGGTGTCACTAGCTCAGCTGGTGGACCTGCTCCATAGTGATTAGTCATCTATTATCCCATGTAGAGATAGCGCAAGGGTCTGCAACTTGCTGATGCTTTGGACTACAACTCCCATGATCACTCACCATTTACTTTGCTGCCTAGGGTTCATGAGATAGGCTGGTGGTCCAAACGTTTCAGAATTCTTTGGAAGAATATTTTAAAACAAAATTATTCCGGAACGGTTTCTTTTTAAAATCAAAGTATAAGAACAGAAAAACATATTTAAAAAAAAATAGAGGAGCACCATTCCCAACCGCTCCCGCCCACTTCGACCACTGCCTTCACGGCATGAATGCGGAGATAACGGGCATTAATGTATTTTTCATCAAACGCCATCTTTCTCTCATCATACTCTCCAGCATTCATTTGGTTCGGCGGTGGCACTAACCAATCACCATAGGTGGCAAAACTAAAACGTGGAACATTTTGCTGTGCTTGGAGACTTGGAGAGATAGTCCAGCAGGCAGCCTTCGCCTATTCTCGTGTGACAAGTCTCCTCACTCTTGTGAACATCTTTGCAGTTTTGTTACAGTTTAAATAAAGGTTTATGGCTTGAGATAATTACATTAAATTTAGTCTGGAGGTTTTGAATAAAATGCAGAGTGGGAGTCAAAGGCAGAGGGCTCGTGGCTTGTCATGATGCTAGACAATGTGGCATATGGGTGTGTATGGGCGTGCAGATATTAGTTTGCCCTGGGCACAGTCTGGCAAGGGCTGGCCCTGCGAACAGGATACTTTATTTAGTTGAGGTCAGACAGCGGGACAGCCATTGCCTTGTCTGCTGGGCCTGCATGCTGCCATCAGATGGTTCATCTCTGGAAAAGGTATGTTGCCGTATTCTAGGTAGGAGCTGGGATGATAGCACCATCTGTCATACATGCCGTATGTGGCACTCTCTCCATGGCATGCAACTACACAAGTATACCTTGGGTAAGTGTGCCAGCATGGCTTGCACAGAACCGAGTGTATACCCTTTATCTGTTACCATGTAAGGGTCTCTTCTGCTACCTGGGGCCCAGTTAATCTTATATAAATACTTGATATAAAAATAATTGGACTGCATATGAGCACCTGGGGAACAGTCCTTTAACAGGTTCTATGTTCTTACACCCCCAGTTTTTATTTGCGCGCAGTTTTTGGCCGAATATTTTCAAATGATTGTGATCCTGTGATTTCCCCTCCAGTCAGTGTGATTTGGAGATGCAGTGACAAGGATGTGACCTTCATGAGCAGGTTTATACACATCACTCGGGGACAATTTCAGTTTTAACATATAATCATGCACAATGCAAGTTGTATATGACTAACTGAATTCTCATAGACTTTTTCATCAGATGCTCGTCACAGAGCAAATGAGTAACAAAAAAGCCACACTGGACATTTTATACTCCTCCAAAAAAGCAGCCAAACTTCACACTAACTCTACTGCAAGAGAAGCAGGTTGAGGAAGGAAATAAATAACCTCACAATAAGCCTAAAAGAAAAAATAAATGGTCCTACACCACAACTTGACAATGAGCTCAAAATGTACTATCAAATACACTAGTGGGCCTCATTACAGGTTTTCTGGTCTGGAAATAAGGTGGTGGTAACAACGTGTACGGGCACCTTTCCAGACCAGAAGATTACAAGTCTGCCTGTAAGGGCTGTGACCTGCCAGCAGTGCAGCCCCTGATGGCAGACAATTACCGGAATCGCCAGCATCAGTGTTACCAGCGCCAGGGATTGCGGCATCCCCATCCCAGGGAGTCCTATGGGACTCCACGAGGAATGGGGATTTACTGGCGCCTCTGCCAGGCATAATAACCCAGAAATACGGGGATATCGGGCAATGGAGATGGTACGGTACTCCCCCGATATCCCGCCAGACTCACCGGGGGACAGGTAATGAGCCCCAGAATTCTTTATTAATTTAGAAGAACAGGATCAACATTGAATAACATAAGGTACTTTTCAGGGACGGGCCACAGCACCCCCTGAAAAAAGTGATCCACACACCAAAATGCACAAACACAGAGGACTCAATAGGAAACTGCCCCACCTATCAGCTATCAGTTACAAACCTCTCAGGGCACAAATGTCTGAATGCTGAGAGTCTGCACACTCAAAGGGACTCATCTTCAGCTGAGGGTCTGCACACTCAAAGGGACTCATCTTCTGCTGAGGGTCCGCACACTCCAAGGGACTCATCTTCTGCCGAGGGTCCGCACACTCAAAGGGACTCACCTTCTGCTGAGGGTCTGCACACTCAAAGGGACTCATCTTCTCCTGAGGGTCTGCTCACTCAGAGGGACTCATCTTCTGCTTCTGCCTAGGCGTTGACAGAATTTGACTTTGCTGGGAATTTGAAGACTATGTACGATACTTAAGTCACAAGGAATATTTCAAAGGGCATACCAACGACCAAAGAGACGCCCAAGATTATGAGGGCACAAAAAAGGGCAAACTGGACACCTCCATATCATGAAACTGGAAAATTACAGCAACTGCCAAAGCAAACATCTACGATCTGCCATACAGAGAACTTAACAGAACCTCCCAAGAGAGAAGGGAAATTAAACACTTGAGACAAGCAAGGACATCGTAACAAAATAAGCAGAGACGGTTGGTGCTGTCGTGGTTATGGATAAACAGATAGGCAAGAAGGAGGCACACAGACACATTCTTGACACATGGTTTTACTATAACATAACACAACATAATGAAAGAGAAGAGTGACTTACTAGCATTGCATTCAGGAGGTCACACTGCCGGCTCTTCTTACCCTACACGGCTCGTTTCTCATAAATCCACCCCCGCCGCAGCCTCCGTAGAAATCTCGGGCTGCACCTTCTTACTATAGGTGTGCAATACCACCTGGAGCGCTCCAAGTGCCGAATGGGATTACCACAATAAAGGATCCAAGGCCCAAATAACCGAACAGACTCAAGAAATATGGCAAGCTGCCACATTATTATCAGTTCAAGAAAGCGGAGCAACTGGCGAACAGACAGATTGTAGCTTCAGTTACACAAAAGGTTTTATACCTCAACATACATGCGCTATAACATCATCCTACGTGGCTAAAAGTCAAAACCTACTAGGTGGAGAAATTGGTTAAGGGAAACACATACATATAGTTTGTATATATGTTAGTATCATCATTGGATGCCAATTATCTGGTAGACATGCCATGAACTACCTCTAACTACGTAAAATACAGATAACGTAATAACAGCAGCTGATAGGCCCATTGCCACGGATTATTGGACGGTCACTCTCTACTCAGGGAGTCCCCCCACCCCCAAGCCAGGTGGCATACATCAAAAACGCTTTAAAGATTCTACTTTCGTGAGGCCTCCAACCCGTATAATACCGTACAGTAAGTACCCTCTTAACCATCAACAAGCCAGGAACCAGGCTGGTGTATAGTAATAGTATATATATTTATTTATGTTTCCACAAATAATAATTAAACAATAAAGAAGCATCATCCACCAATGCCGTGGCACTACACAAGGACACAATTTCAAATCGTTTGCATTCAACTGGCTGATATATATTTCAAAGGAACTTTCAGTTGCCACAACACACAATTAATATTTAAATATTGACAGTAACAACACACAGGATTTTCTTACACCTTAGCAGATAGACCACTTGAATAACACACAGTGATGGCTTAATTTATCACAATGCTCTATTCTCCCAGCGACCCCCACCCTCCAGGCATCAATTATATATGACCCTTTTGGTTGGAAAGCAGGGCACACAGAGTGGAATACAAGGATGAAAAAAACAAAAGTCATTGTATCTTTTTAATTGGAATGCAAGATATGGGATATGAGCTCACCGGAAAAAGATTGTGTTTGGCTCTATTTTATGAAGACTGGGTTTGAGAAATGAACACAGGGAAAATCGTATTTTTAGCACACAAGAAATGGAAATACAAGGCTTTGGGGTTCTGGTTTGAGTATAAATGGGGAATTTCATTTTGCACCGGTCATACAAGGGAGGTGCAATGCTTTGGGATTCTTCTCTGAACTGAATCAAAGGCAATTCGTTTTGCATCCTTTGCATTCCATTGAAATGCAGTGTTCTATGCTCTCTTGTTTTGGAGATTAAGGCCACCCCCCCTTCTGTACAGAAGTCTGGAGTTTCAGCAAAATAGTCACCCACGTACTTTATTGTCTATACTGGCTCGAACACACTGGGCATACATTTTGTTGGTTTCGATCTCCAACAATTACTCATCCTGTGATTTTTAAATGGAAATTAATTAACTTTTATATGATATAATGTGCTAAGCGTCTACTCAATTTCTGTCATCCGCCGCCACGGCAGCAGCCGAGATTGGCAGATACTTCTGGGTTGGAGTTGGCGATGCAGAGGTAGGGTGTTTTAGTCCTTTCTCTGTGTTATTGCTTGCGGCTCCACTGACGTAGCGCCGCTGGGAGTATTTAATCCTCCTCCTCCCGGCTGGATGTTGCGTTGCAACCCCCACTTGGATCTTTCCTGTTCTGGGTTTCCTCGCTCCCAACTTCTGCCTTCCCACTTTGGTTCTGTCAGAAGTTCTTTGCGCTCTTGTGTTCATATTTCATACGAAGCCCACCTTCTCCTCATCTTCCCGAACGCTGCACTGAACGGTTCGCTTCAGTTTCCTCTCTCTTGGTGGCTTCGTTCCTTCGGACACTGCTTCTTTCTCTTCCTCTCTCTATCTTCCTCGTTCCATTTTCCTTCTGTTTTCTCCGGGTCCATGCACCCTTCTTACCTACTACCTCCTCCTGTTCGGCCTGCCTTGGATTCAGCATACACCTTGCCTCGTATCCACTTGCAAGGTGATATCGAATTCCTGCAGAACTGCGACTCCTTCGCAATAGCTCTGTTGAACTTTCTACTTGGCTACCTGCATCTTCAACATAGCCCTCCAGCCAGCGATCCGCCTTGTCATCAGGATTGGAAAAGAGTATACACTCCTCCAAGGGTTTTTTCCCCGAATTCAGGTTTTTCCCTTATTCCAGCTTGATTCCGGAAGGGAAGTCACGGGACAGCTGTTTTTCCAGCGGTCACTGTGGCTTCCCTCCGTGACAAGCAAGTTCATCTAAAAAAAGGGAGAGACTACCTTGCACGGCGACGCCTACAAGAGACCGACAACTCCAGCAGCTCAGGTGAGGAGAGTGTGTTAGTAGGGGAGGAAGGAACCAGAGTGCAAACTTCACCACATTTTCACCCCATGCCCCACAGTGAAAGGTAAAGGATTAAGGTAGGCAGTTCGCAACACAATTCAATTTAAATGGATAGGATGTTTTTCTATAGAGGATATCATAGAGTTATATTTTTAATAAAGGGTGCCACAGGTCTGCCTAGTTCCACCCCCTACCCACTATGCGAGATGGAGATTAAGGCTGGCAAATTCCCCCAAACGTTTGTTGGCATTTGGATTAATCTACTTACATGGGAGGCCTTGGTTATAGGGTATCCAGGGAAACAGGAGGGCTCCTCTGAGGGCATCACAGATATGGTCAAAGTCTTCAGTCAAGGATAATCCCCAGCACCCAGTCCTTTTCTGGCTCCTGCAATGGCAGGCCCAAATAGCTTCTAGGTTTCCCAGTCTCTGTCTCCTATGCAAAGTTTAAGGTCTTTCCAGGTAAACACTTTTCCTCCTGGCAAGGTTTACCCTGATGGCCTTGGTAGCTCTCCTCGGCTCTCTGCTAGTTGTTCCTTGCAAGAATCCAGAAGGAGACTACATCCAGAAGTAGAGTCCCTCTCAGATTGAAAACTGATCTCTTATAGGGTTGATGGCACTCACATATTATAATAATCCCCATGATACGGATTGGCTAGCTCCCCCCCCTCCCACCAATACACCCACTGCTTGCTGATAGGACAAGGAGTTGGGTGGTGTGGATGATGGAGGCTGAGGGAGGAGAAAGATTCTTCATCCCACAATGACAGGTGGGTTTACCTTTTCAATTTTCTTAAAATCTCACAACATGCAGCTACCTTAATTCTTCAGATAACTGCAGGCACATATATATTTTTGAGTTCTATATTTTATGGCGAGTCAGAAAACACTAATCATATTTCGGCACACACTTCCTGTGAGGAGCTACCATTTTTAGCGATTTGCTACTGCGCTGCACCAGTGAAAAAATATGACACTCCATAATTCACATCTTAATTTCACAATCTAACACTCTGCTAATTTTCCAGTTCCTTGGAATTATGACTATGCCAGAATCATCATTTTATTCATAACTCAAATTGTACACATCACACAGAATTCATATTTACATGGTACCAACGGGTTTCTTAACTCCTTTACTATGAGTCTGGGATGAGATTCATGGACCACACAATGGGCCTCATTACAAGTCCGGCAGTAGCCGTGCTGGTAAAACTGGCAGGCTGCCGCCGGACAAGTGGGGATTTAATGGCTCTGGGCTTGCCAGAATTACTGGGGAATTAAAGCCCCGGTGATCTGGTAATTCCGGAGCCGACATTCTGTAAATCCCATTCCCGTGGAGTCCCATAGGACTCCACGGGAATGGGGAAGTGAAAACACTGGCACCATGCCGTAATGGTGCTGGTGTTTCCGTGTCCATCTGTGGCCGTGTGGCGTTAGGCCCACCAGGTCAGACCTGGCAGGTATACCGCCACACGACCAGAAAACATGTAGTTAGCCGGTGCAGAAAACGGTACGGTTTTACCGGCACTACTTGTAATGAGGCCCAATGTTCTTCTTATTAAGGAAAATGTAATGCTATGTTAATCAGCCAATGCTTCACATGTGCCGCTCAATTTCACAATAGCCCCCACCTTTTCTTAAATTCCATTTCCCCATTGTCACATAACCAGCAATCCTGATCTCATTTCCAACATTTCTTTGTATTTTTAACTGAAACTCCAGGCCTCACCTGTTAATGGGCCCCACCAAATCTAGCATTTTACATTAACAAAATGTATGTACATGTAACTTTCAGTACTGCACCTGGGCCTGTTGGTCACAATACAATCTTTCTTTACATACAGTTTGAACAGATATACATTCACTTTTGGTATTATTCACACAGAAAGGCCACAGTTACAGATGAAACCAGTGTTCACTTTTAAACAAAACGAAAGATTGTTACTTTGGAACCATTTTATTGAAATGCATAATCTCCAAATGTTAAATGGTTCATTTGCAGATGATATACCTCCACAGCCAACGTGGCACAGAGGTAACACCTCAGCAATAATTGATTACATTTATGTAAATCAATCTCTCATTTCAGAAGTCTTCAAATTTCAGATTAATCCGTCGACTTTGAGCGATCATAATAGTCTCTCAATGCAGTGGAATATACGTGAATCAATAAGAATCCAGGCAGTTACTAACACCCTAGATTTTGTAATTGTTAATTCTGGTGGTAATCGATAATATTGGAATGAAACCTCTTTAAAAAGATTTAATCACTTTTATGCAAGGCTAGCTGGTAAAGTAATCGCACATCCCCAGCTGCAAATTCCATATCATAAATGAATGCAACTTTTTCAATATAAAGCAAACAACATCATATCATTCAAGACCCGGACTCTACAGACATTTGACAGGGAAGTGGAATCTGCAAAAAGAACATTTCGCTCAAAAAGGCGACAAGCCTCGAAGCTTCCACCCATTATAAGACACACTGTCATCTCTCAATTAAGGACAAATTATAAGAATTGGTTAAGATCACACAAAGCAATTTTATTTCAGAATGATAGTTCTAAAATGTTAAGCATGCTAGCAGGAAAGAACACGTCACAAATTTGGTCAGTAATCAATCAAGTGACTACAGGTCATCAAATATTCCAACAGTCTAATAATGTGTCAGAACAGGCATGGGTCACACATTTTTCAAGTTTATATAAACCATGTTTGAATATAAGCAAACAAAGATTGCCAGAATTAACAGAAACATTTTCTTTAACTTTTAATAAAAAAGACATTTTATTTTTCATAAATAAAGCAAGTGCATCTCGAGCTCCGGGTCCTGATCGGCTCTCGAATTTTATGCTAAAACGACACCCGGAAATTTGGTCTGAAATATTATACAACATCTTTTCAAACATCATTTAGACGCAATTAATTCCTGACTCATGGAAACGTTCAATCATTCTCCCAATATACAAAAAAGGTAATAGGTCGGATCCAGCCAGTTATAGACCCATCGCCTTGTTGGATGCACCAGGGAAGATCTTCAATCGTATTGTACTCAGAGAACTGAACAACTGGGCTTCGAACTTGATTACGAGGGACCCTTTCCAAGCGGGCTTTGTGTCGGGGTTAGGGACAGCACCAAATATCATGACATTGAACATGTTAAAATCACAGTATGAAGCCCGGAATCAATTATTATATTTAGCATTTATTGATTTTAGGGTTGCTTTTGATTCTATTGATCGTAATCTACTCTATCAAAAACGTATTAGTTTTGCATGTCCCCCCTCTCTCATATCTATTATAAAACAACTCCATACTAACACCTCGATCCAAGTTCGTCTTACTATGGAAGGCTTGCTCTCCAGACTAATTCTAACTGGGCGATGTCTTAAGCAAGGCTGCATTTTGGCATCCTTTTTGTTTAACTTGTTTATTCTTGATCTTGGAGAATCGTTTGCAGACATTATTAGTGATGCACCAAAACTGGGACAACAACGCATAGCTTGGATGCTGTATGCGGACGGCTTAGTCCTTTTGTCACAGACTCCTAAAGGGCTACAGAATTTATTAGACAAGTTGTACGCATGCTCAATAGAAAATCTCATAATTAACTTAGAGAAAACACAAGTTGTAGTCTGTCAAAAAGCCAAAAAGGTTTCCCGTGGAAAAAAATATAAGTGGCACCTTAACAATGTCACATTAATGAATGTTGAAAGCTATAAATATTTAGGCTTAACCATCTTTAACACTCTAAATGAAAAAGCGTAATTTGTAACATTGAATTTGAAGTTAGAAACGCTGAAATCACAGGCTAATATACTTGTGTATAAATATGGGAAGTTTTCATATAGTCACATTATGACTTTCTATCAAGCAAAAGTAGTTCCAATCTTACTATATGGAGTTGATACCAAACTGCCCATCAGGAGAAACACGTGGGATCTATGTGAAGTACGATTTTGGAGATCCGTTTTGAAACTCCCGAATTGTGCTCCACTCCCCATGATTCGCTTTGAGATGGGTTTAGTGTCGCTATTCACTCAATTATTGTGGAAAATGTGTGCACTATTTAGAAAATGTTTACTGGGATTAGCAAACAATAACATCTTAAGGACAGTTACGTTTCATCTTGCAGGCTCGCAAGACTTTTTTCCATCTAAATGGCGAACCTGTGTAATGAACGCTCTGGCAGATGCAACTATATCCCTTGAGACACTTCTTATAAACCCTGATCGAGTCAAGTTAAAGCTATTCCAGTATGACTGGATATGTAATACTGCCAAATGTTCCACCTATAAAGATTTTAACGAACAGTGGTTTGGGCAAAAAAGACTACGCACAATGGCAAATTACCTGGTTAAATTTCCCGCGCCAGATATTAGACACCAATATCTACGTTTCAGGTTTAATTTATTGCCGACAAGGGAAATAATGGCAAGGAGAGGGATGGTTCCGAAACAATTAAATTACTGTCGATTCTGTGAAAACATAGACCTCTCTGAAACTTTGCAGCACTTGCTAGTGAGCTGCCCAGCTTTAATTACACTAAGAAACTCCTTTTTCACTGATTTATTATGTGCTTATGTCCCTATGAATGAAAATGATATTTGGATCAGACTATTTAGAAGCTCAAAACTGGTTATTAGAATTGCAATAATACAATATTTAAATGCTATTTTACCCAACGACCACAATGAAATCGACTGATCATTTCCTATATTATAATATATCAAGTTTGTTGTATAGATTGTGATTCTTGGTTAATTGAGCTATTTTATACTTTGATTTTTGTTTTAAATAATGAACGAATTGATAAAAATGTACATTGTAAGTTTGTATTTTCATATATTTGAAAGGCTGATTTTATCAGCCAAATCAAATAAAAAAAAAAAAAAAAAAAATAGGCCTTTCTGATTTAAAGGTTGTCATTTTATTTGATGAAATGAAGTCACTTTATTCATGATAAACATAATCTGTCACTCGCCTTTATTTCTTAAATGTAAGGCACCATTCCTCCTTTTTATCTTCCAAATGCACAGTGTCTCAATTTATCTTTTCCTGCCACATGCACTGCTGCAGTTTTAAATCAGTCAAAGTTACCTGTTCCCAGTTTACATGAAGTCAGCATCTGCAGCACCCCATGTTTTTTTTGTGTGACTCCTTTGGCCACAGTTAACAGTATTACAGTTCTAAGGCACACTCTCCTTCAGCTCGGTGCCTTTCCATTTTGTTAAAGTTGAGGGAGGCCCCTTTTCATATTTCAATAGCCCTTATGTCAAAAATCAATGTTTTTAATTAGCCTGCATCTATCAATGTGTAGCACCAGTAGCCAGTTTCATTCTTATAGTACGGCCTTGCATGGCCTCGCTATCTCTGACATTCTTGGGCTATATTTTACCATTCACTGTGCAATAATGTATGGTCCACTATTACAAAGACCCTCATGACTGGTGTCACACCCCTGCAGTATCTCGAAACACATTCCTGACCACAGAAGCCAAATGTAGTTGACCCCTCCTACCTTGGTTGGCACAGGCTCCTGGTTTGTACCAACAGGTAACCTCGAGACAGCCAATGGGGGGAAGAGGGTTAGGGAGAAGTTGTGGATAGGGAAGGGGGTGTTTAGGGTAACCAGAAAGAGAGTTAGGACTTGTGAATTGGATGGGTATGGGGAGTTAAAGTGAAAAACACACACAACCTCCTGAGCTCTCACCTGCTAGCAGAAGAGAATCCTTCTTGATAACGAAGCTATCCTCTAGAACCTATACCTCACAACATTCATTCCCTAATAAGAGCGACTAAAATAAGCACATGGCATCCAGAAAACCCCTGAACAAGCAATATTACATAACATGAGACATGAAACAACAACACATTATGACATGAGTCATTACATAGACTGACAGCACACACCCTCATTCAATGGACTCCTTAATGCTGTCCACCAGTGATTTCTTCCAATGTTTGTACACATTAATTAGTACAAAGTTTGCATGCCCTTCCCTGAGCAGACATTAGCAAGCAGCTACAGACCGAACATTGCATTCCCTGAAAACTCAAGTTCATACCCAGAAGCTCTTGAACACATCATCCACTTCCCACATAGCTTTCACTGATTAGAGTTCATGGTAGGCGGTAGCATTCTTAGCACATGTGGTGCTCCATCACCGTGCCACCATTTCCCCATTCCCCATCCTTGACCACCAAATCCTGCGTGCACTTAACTGAGGCCTGGCAGGGGGGGGGGGGCGGGTGGCAAAGCAGATCTTGCATTGAGCGGGCAGGCAGTTTTCTGGGTCCCGCATCCTGAAAAGAGCCCTGCTGAGCTCTACAAAGCCACCTTTTCCTCACAATTGATAGGCACTCTCTTACAAACCTTGGACATTCGATCACTAGCAGCACGTATGCAATGAAACCAAGGTGCAAGGCAACAACATCAGACAACTGCCTTTCTTAACTAATTAGCCTACCATCTCTCATAAGTTAGGCCCCAAGCCAAGGCTTCTTCTTTGTAGTTGACCTTGCTGATTGCTCTCTTCCTTGGAACTTTAAAGGGAGTGAAGGTACATTCCGAACTTCATCTGGAGCTTTATGAATAGGTCTTGTCTTCTGGTCTTATACCACACATGAGGAGACCATGATTTTGTCCATTCTGTCCTTCTTTTTAATGCTATTTGATTAAATTATATTGTGCACTATTACCCTCCTTGGCCTCTGGAGATTTGGTTTCTTCATTCTGCATGTACTTTCTGCATCTTTAATTGTACAATACTTGGCACTCGCAACTGTTCACTCCTTTACTTAATCTAAGAGCAATATGTCCTGTGTATGAAACTGATCCTCTTCGACTCCTTTCTAGCCTTGCAGTTGCTTCTTGCTTTGGCATCCTTGATTCTGAGCCAACCAAATATCCTTTGTTCTTGCACATGTTTGTATTCCAGCACCTGTCGGCTCTGCAGCCTTGGTGACCCTTCTCGAGGCTTCTCGCTTACTATTATACGATGCCGACATCCATTTTCTTAACATGGCTGCTTTACTCACATTCTATTTTCTACTTTTGCAAGCTTCTATGCTGTCTTATCTACCATTTGCATTTCTGTGTGTATACATCGATTACCTCTCTTATCACTTCTCTTCTTAGTGTATATGGTTTTCCTTTTCATTTGCATATATTTTTACTTTGTTGCTTCGATTACATCTTTGTTCTTTAGAAATCCACCCATCAAGTTTAGTGTGTCCACTCTTTTGTGGCATCACATTACATCTGTCAGACTTTTCTTATAGTTCTTCTATGTGCAGTGGTGTCTACATGCTCATGTGTACCGCATCAATTCAAGGGCACATTCGGTATGGTTGCCTGAGCGCATAACGTCTCCAATACCTTCGATGTGGTATTGGGATGATACTAGTGTCAAACACAGTGCTTTCTTGCTATTCTTCCAATATGACAGAGGTGAGGAGGTGAGCTCTATAGATCACGTGTACATCTGTCTCTCTACCGCTACGTATCACTACTCCCAAGTAAAACACCTCACTGCCTTACTGTGAACTGAAATAAGGATGAGCATCACATGACACAGGACAAACTCTTAATAATAACCTTTTTGACATTAGGGTGCCAGGCCTTTTCAGTGTTACTGTACTAGTTTGGCCACTCAATTCCCTTACCTTCTGTTACCAAGAACATTCGCCTTTACACACTATCTATTCTTGACTTTTCTTGACTCTGCCACTCTTGGCTCAAGCTTGACAGTCACAGAATTAACATTCTGGAGTTTGACCTTAGGTACAGTGTATAGCCAAGTCCAGACACATAAGCCACCAAACTTCGAGGATTGCCCAAGCACACTCTCAAGCCCCTAATGTATCCAACATCATGCAGTGTATTAACTTACAATTTCCCATATCTGTCTTGGGAACCCAACCCAATTATCACAACACTTTAGGACTTATCCGCCTATTGCCTTTTCGATAACACTGATCCACCTAACATGACTAAAAAGCACCTATGCCATCACCAAACATTGTCACCCTGCTGCATCCCTCACTCCATGTTTGAAGCCTATTCTTCCACTTACCAATCCTGTAATCATCCCCTTGCTCCTTCCTTTCTCCAGCAGACTAATGCCTGGTTATCCGTGGTGGCGGCATAGTACTCCATCCTCTCCATGGACAGGCATAAAGGCTCTGATGCTACTACTCTGGTCATTTCAAAAGATCAAAAGACAGACATTTAGGGACTAGAGATCTATAAAGTCAATACATTAAGTGAAAAAATATCTGAATATATTGAATCCATCATCAAGTCTATGGTGATGGATAACAAAAACCTTTGTACAGAACATGGCACATTTGCTCAGGAAGTTTCAAGAGGTAAAATGCACTTCTGACCACATTGGATGCCACCTCACTTAATTCCTGCATTCCACATGAAGAGGGATTAGAGCCAGAGACTCCTGCAAATCGCGACCAGCAAGATAGACACTTTAATAAGGGCCAACGTAGAACTCATGATATTAATGATTAATGTTCACACACATGTTTATTGCTTAAACAGAAAAGACTTCCTACAAAAGGCCGGCCAGCCATGGGCACAAAGTTGGCACCTAAGTATGCCAACCTTTCAAGGCAGACCTCAAACAAGAGTTCAACAACATTCCCGGAAGCCATTAGCATACCTCCGATACACTGGTGACGTTTTCTTGATTTGAACACAAGTAGGAGATTCTCGCCACCAATTTGATGAATCACTAAATGGCTTTCACAGCTGCATCAAGTTCACCATGGAATACTCCAAGAGCAGCACACACTTACTAATTCCAGTATCTGTGTTGGCAGGACGGACACTTTAAAACAGCTTATACAAGAAACCCACATACAGGAATAAATACCTTAATAGGGAAAGTTCTATCCAAGCCCCACAAAACTGTCTATTTCATAAACCCAGGCCCTCGAGTAACAATGCATACGATCCAACAGGAAGACAAGGGACAATCAACTTGCCAGACCCATGGCACCCTTTTTACAAAAAGGTCACACAGACAAACTAATTGATAGGGAATTTGGTTGTGTGATCAAACTATCCCAAGATAAACTGCTACAAAACATAGAGAGCAGCGATACACAAGATATATCATTGTCAGTCACTTAGCTTCCAGGACTAACACAACTGAGGCAAATTGTTAAGGACCTACAAGCAATATTCATCAAGGATGATGACCTGAGAGCCATTTTGAAGGAAACTCTGTTAATGGAATACAAGCAACCGCGAAAGCTAGTGCAGTCCCTGACCAGATGTGCATTTCCACTAGATTTAAGAGGAAATAAGACTTGGAACATACCAAGGCAAGGTTAGTAGATGCAAAATGTGCTAACTCATCTGAACGAAATGTGGCATGACAACCACACAGAACCAAGCAAAATAGATAGAATGCATGCATAGCTGCATGTGGTCCACTATAGGTAAACCTTATGCAATGCAAAGAAGGTCAAGGAGGGAAGTGAGTTGGTGAAACCTGCAAGTAGCTACATGAAAGAATGAGCCATCACTGAGACACCATTTTGAACCACAAAACACAAACAGCAGTGTGTCTCCACTTCATATAGATCGGCGGTCCCTTCAGGAAGTGTCAGTGATGCTTCTGAAAGGAGACCTCTTGAATGAAACACACAGGAATGTGGGAACCAAGTAATTGACAATGTTTAATCTAAAGAACAGGAATTGGAACATAGCTATACCTTTAACAACATACTATAGCCAACTTTGAGCCTGGATTACCAAGGCAACAGCAACAGAAGAGAACCTGTCAGTACCACGTCTCACCAGCAGCTGTGGGACACCACTTTTCAGAACGCCTAATGGGTGACGATACAAAACATTGAAAATGGAAAGGTTCAGTGTCTATGCTGAAATGGTTGGTAGCCATTATTATGTGTGAACCACACTAAGGTAACAGTGGACTATGCACCATTCATAAGTGGGTAGCATATTTTGTATTTATCACCATTGAGCTTGAAGCACACAGAGGTAACATTGGACTTCGTCCTCCCACCCTGTATGTTATCCCTCTCTCTCCTTCTGATATTATCCTGCATCATGTCTACCCCTCCTCAAACTCGACTCTCCACTCCCCTCTTCAGTTTTCTTTACTCTCCACAGCATCTATGCTCCACAACTCTCCATTACTCTCCATTTCCACTACTCTCCACTCCCACTAGTCTCCTTTACTCTCCACTATGCTCTATTACACAGCTATACCTCAAGATCTACTTCATCAAGGACATCCATAGACTCAAAACCTCACTCTCGCTGATCCGTTCTTGGATGCTCACTACATACTTGAAGCTCAATCCCTTCAAGACCGAATTCCTACTCCTCACCAATAATACCGACCATGAACTCTGAGGGCTTCACACCTGAGCGCACCTCCGGCGCCAAGTCCCTCGGTTCCACTCCGACAAACACCTCTCCTTCAAGACATACATAGCTAAGAAAACTCAGACAGCTTGGTATCAGCGCTCCCTCCTGCAGAAAGTCAAGCCCTCTCCCTGGACATCTTTAGATCCACTGTTCAAGCACTGGTCCTACTCCACCTGGATGGGGTCAATGCACTCCTCAAAGGCCTCCCATCGTCCTCCCTTGTGCCCCTGAGAAGTGTTGTATACGTGGCTGCACACCTCATCAAGGGTCTACGCAGATACGAGCACATCACCCCAGGCCTCAATGACCTTCACTGGCTCACTGCATGTACAAATCACCTTCATGTCTTGCTGCATCATCTATGAGGCAGTTGACCTCAAGTCACCCAGCTACCTCACAGATAAACACTGCCTCTCCGGCAGAGAGCGCACCACCAGAAGCCAGGACACGTGCAGATTTGAAATCCGTTGCTGCAAAAAGGAAAGGAGCAGAAAACAAGCCTTATCTGCATACGCCTCGTCACGATGGGTGGGGGCGTGATCTGTAGCCCGAGCGTACCTTTGTTTTGAAATCATTTCCACGGCAACGCTCTGCCGGCGTCCCTCACTGCGAGACACGTGCTGTTTGGTTTCGCAGTCCCTGAACAAGTTACCAGGTCCACAACTACTCAAGACCATTGGTTCTCATTCCAGTTTGGACAACGTCGGGCAACACAGGATTTTTACCCAGCGTCTGACGACAGGGGATTTTGACCCTTTTCTTTACCATTTCCATGACTACACGCATGGCATCAGGGGTTATTTTCACCGCAAGGTGAACTGGTTCTCTCACCATCATCACTTATAGATGAGGTCTAGAGGTACGAATACCCCCCACCATTTGAAGAGAGGGTCTGTTTGAAAACCATTACCGCAGCAAACGAGTACTGACGATACCCAATGAATATGGATAACACATTCTCTAGTTCTGAAGAAGGCCTTTTCCACACAAGCTTCAACAAATAGCTTCAATTTGGCCAAAACATTATAGTGTTGGCAACCTCCTGTTTGTAGCGTTAAAGTGTTCGATGGTACACTGTTGTTTTCTCTGTACTCCAGAAAGGCATAATGCTCTGGATAGCACATGTTTTCTTGTGTAAATGTATTGTTAAGAATAGAAGGAAACATGTTTTGTATGAGTTGAATCCTTCTAAGCTAATTGGATTGTACACATTTGTACCACCTTCTGTTTAGTTTGACTGAGTGTCCACTTTGGGTTATTCATTCTTTAATGAATTTTTAAGAAATGACTTGTTGATTAAAACATCTTAGGGTCAATAATTCAGTTGACCCAACAGTAAGACCTTGTGTTTTGGATGTGAATGCGTACATCAAAGGACCAAATATATGATCTTTCACCCTGATTACTTTTGATTTAGCTACATATACCCGCCTGGGTTGATCGGGGCTGAGCCAGTTGCCCTATTTGAATTTCTCACAGTCACCCTAAATCACCATTCCCACCCACACTTCTCACTCAGTCTCACTTACTACTCTATGCTCCCACTGAGTCACACGTACGCGCTCCCATACCCAAGTACCGCTTTCTCTCACCAACCAATACTTCACTTAGAAGACGCTTTCTGTCTGCCTCTTCCACGCTCTGCTTCAATGTCCGTCCTCTGCTTTGCCTCTCAGTTGGCCACCTCTTCTCTTGGCCTCATCCAAGCAACCCACACCCTTCTGCTCAGTTTGCTGTATTTTGCCGTCCGCCTCCTCACCTGGTTTCCTGGGCAAATAGCTGCCTTGATCTCCCCTAGGGGCCGGGTTACACAGGTGAGAAACAATCCTTTTAAGCCCTGCCACCCCTTCTTGAACATGGGTCAGCCAGAGTGTTTTGCTGTGTTGGCCCGGTACAATAACTATCAATTCCAAAGTTTGATGTCCATATGATAGAAATATGTAGATTTGCAGTCTGCAGCCAGCAGTGTTTCACAAGCTCTGTGATCATTGCTGCTTCTCTTGCGGTTGGGTTGTAGACTCCTTCCCTTACTGCAAGGACATCTGGGATTTGTAGTTCTTCAACAGAAGAGAGAAAACACTGGCCAGCCTCAAGTAAAGTTAGTATGGGTGATTGCAAGTGGTACTCTTCAGTTGTAAACAGGCATTTGTGGAGGGGGAAGAGACGGTGGCCCTGCCAACTCCATCAACCAACCTCTGGGGCTGGACTGGCTTTGGCAATCACACTTGTAGGTCTATTGCCATAGGTTAAGCATGGCATCCATCCCACCTTGACAGTGTCATGCTCCTGACCCTGCCTCAGGGGTAGATGCGACGCAGCTCACTCTACACGAGTAAGTTGTCAAGCTTGGCAATGATGGTGACGACAGAAAGAGCAAACAAAATGGAGGAGGCACCCCGATAACCGTGGCAGGGTCCTACTCCTCCCTCCCCCCTGGGTAAGGGAGAGGGATAAGTCAAAGCACGCCAAAGTGCGTGGAAAACCAGCAAAGTGCGACAAAAGAAAGGGGCGGGCCAAGCCCCACATAAGCGGCGGGCGTCCTGCTGCAAAGAACTTTCAGCTCTCAGCAGAAGGACACCCGCTGCAGCAAAGGAGGATTTCATTTTTTTGTGGATTTAGTTTCTTCTCGAGTTCCAGTGCCTAGCGGTCGCATGGTAGGTGAAGGAGTGGAGCAACTGGAGAAGCTTTTCGCTGAGTCCAGTCCCCAGGGGTCGCGTGGTCGGTGAAGGCGTGGAGCTCCTAGAGAAGATGTTCGCCGAGTCCAGTGCCCAGCGGTCGCATGGTCGGTGAAGGATCGGAGCACAGCTGTTCTCTG